>NC_039247.1:2063022-2235522 GCF_003368295.1 Carassius auratus | reverse complement strand
AATTTTTAAGGATATTAGGGACAAAGTATTGCATGCATAAAAAACATTTGCATTACGTTGTGATAATGTGCAGTGACAGCATTTGCACACAACTTTTTAACATGCTTAGATTCATGCAGTTGCAGTTCAGTGATCTTTGATTTTCATATTTTAATGACTCTGTCGTATTGCACCTCTACTCTGGAATAAACAGATCCTCGTAGCTTCACTCTTGCACCCGTCTGTCCTCCTCCTGCTCAGATCTCTCTCATGACTCGTCCGCATCCGCGTGTTCTCTGTAGTTTCCCGGCTCAATGTAGCCGTCCTCTATAAAGCCATCATCATCCTCCTGAAATGGCTGCAAGCTCAGTCCAGTGTCCAGGTCCTCGTCCAGCTCCTGAACGCTCGTGTCCGTCTGCTCGGTGTCCAGACTGAAGTTAGAAAAGCGTCCGGTGTTGAAGACGCTGTGCTCCACGTCCTCACGGAGCCTCTGGTGCCGGTAATTAAACAGAAGCTTGTACCACGAGGGAGATTTGACCGCACAGACGATGAGGATGGAAGTGCTGAGGGTGAGAGCCACGACGCCGAGCAGGAACTTCCAGCTGTGACTTCCTGTGTGTGTCTCTCCATCCCTCGCCGTCAGCCCTGAGGAGAAACACATGCTCTGTAGACGACACTCACATCAGCTGTGTATTCAACAGGGTTTGTGAAAAGGGTTTTTCTCATTGGTTACGCAGTTATTTATCCTGTGTCCACTAAGAGGATCCACAGCAGACTGTCTGCTTTATGTCATCAGAGCTGCACTGTTTGAGCTCAGCACAAGTCTCAGTGTTTTAGAGACGGCAGGTGTGTTACTGCAGGTGTTTACCTCGGCTGTTGCTGGGCTTGATGGGTGCCGCTGGTGTTGGGGTTGATCGGGGGTTCAGTGTGGTAGCTGTAGATGTCTCCACAGAGGTTTTGATGGTTGTGGCTTGAATTGAGCAGGAAGTGTGTCCGTCAAGCACAGCTGTTTTCTGAGGACTGTAACAAATGACTTCTTTCCCTGCAAGACCATCAGGTCAGTTTGCAGATTAATAAATCAAATAAAAACAAACATTAAATAGGCAAAGGCATATGCACCATATCTGAAGATAAAACCAACTAAAGGACTCGTTCTCACCTATTAATACGCCGGAGTCGTTCAGCTCTTTGACGAGGCTCGTGAGCGAGCAGGAGCACATCCATGGGTTCTCCTTCAGATCCAAACTCTTCAGATTTCTCACTCCTTTAAAGATGTCTTTGTCAAGGGTTTGCAGTCTATTTCCCCTCAGTTTAAGAATCTCAAGGTTTGTGAGACTGTCAAAGGCTCCAGGAGGCAGCATCTGTATGTGGTTATAAGAAAGGTCTAGCATGGTAATCCTGAGATGTTTCTGTAAGGTGTTTATATCCGCGGCAGACATCACAAGTGAGTTGTTGCTCAGGATCCATCTGGTGATGTTTGTAGGTGTGTCTTCAGGAATCTCTGTCAGGGATGTGTTGCTCATGTCCACCTGAACACAAATGGTGAATGTTTGTTTGACATCGGAGTGTAATGCTTGATGAAAGAGGACAGGAGACTGCAGGTTCCCTTTTCACTGTAGTTTACATCAACTTGTAACTCTCCAGTCTATGATTTAGCTATGACTTGTTAGACAGAGACTAAGACATGAATATCTGTTTGATACAGAACATGTTGGAGGAACTGCGTGTGAAAGACACTCACCTGCTGTGCGATCACACCTGAGCTCATCAGAAGCGCTGCGACCCACACCACACACATCTGTCTCCCGGACATGATCTCTGTTACCTGTGATAACAGAAGTGCATCAACCAAACAAACAGCGTCCTGTCCATGAGAGGAAACACAGATCTTGTTGTGAGCTGTAGTCATAAGAGCAGAGAAGGTTCTTGAGAAAGTAAAAACCCTCTTCATGAGCAGCACACAAAGAGGATCTTTGTGCAGACGAGTGCGTCTCCTATCAGCATGCTGCTGTCCCGTGTCTCTCTGCGTGTGTTTGTTGCTGTTGTATGTTATCTGCCATCAGCCACAAAGATACTCTAGGTCTTCTCTCGCTGCGTGAGACACAGTCAGCCAGTGTTCTCTAGCGGAGCGAGGCCTGTGTTCTTGCTGTGATGCATTATTGTTCAGTCGCATTAAGGACAGATGCTTGTTACGTTCTCATCTTATAAACACAGACCTCATTGCAGAATCAGTGTCATACACTTTGTGCTTGCTCTCATGTGAGCCATCCTTAAGGTCTCTAACAGAGACTTGGTCATTTAAGTACGTTGTCCAATATAGTTACAATTTATTGAATTACCATATCTTTGATATGAACGTGTTTTTCAGGATCTGTCGTAATGCTAATGTTGGGCCAATTCCTGGATTTAAAAGACTCTCTAGTGATAATTGTGGCTCTGTTTTTCTCCTCAAATTCTCCAAAATCCTTTGTCTTTGTCTGTTCCTGTACCTGCCTGTGCACCACTCACAGTCCTGTTGGATATTTACAGCGTCCTGTGCGCCCCATCTGAGACTGGGTCACCCCCCCCCCCCCAACCGCCAACATTGTCTTCTGCTGTAAAGCTCCGCCCATCTGTCTTGATTGACACGCAGTCTCCATTTGTTTTATGGTTTGTTCAGTTCAAAATGTATATTTGTTTTCGTTTTGTTACAGGTTATGCTAAACCATACATGGAAATGAAGTTTAAACAGCCTCTTGAAGTAAAGAAAAGCCTGTGGTGACCATAATATTGCATTATTCCAGGTTTTTATAATGTCATCAGTTTGTTTCAACTGGCTGTGATTATATTTCTAATCCATCTAAAGTCAAAGTGTTAGGATAGCATTTAGGATCTTTGCATTTTCTTTTCTTTTCATTTTCTTTTCCCCTAACTTTTCTTAGGGTTAAAATACAAAAAATAATAATAAATCTTTATAGATTTGAATGTAAGAGTCACTTACCCTTGAGTGCTGTGTAACAGTGTGTGTCCAGCTCAGACAGAGACAAACCTTTGCTCTCTGTAAGAAAAAGACTGGCTAAAGATTGACTACAGTCTCTGACTTAAGATCGTGAACTATGAGTTAAATTGTGCTGTTCCTGTATCTGAAGCACGCTGATAGCTAATCCAAGGTCAAGGGTTTCATTCCCAACTGATACGAATGTATACCTTAAATACAGTGTAGATATATGTCTGTCTAATTCACAAAGTGAACTTTGGTACAGTCTCAAAGTTTCTTAATACAGTCATTTAAATAATCTTTAGGCTCTTTTTATAGGCTGATATATTCTAGAGCTTTTTAATAAACGGAAATAATTATCTAAATTAATTTTGAAAAGTTGCCATGGAACTGTAATTGTAATGATTACTGACAGTAAAGTTGTCTATTGTGGTTAGTGTTATAGTTTTTGTGAGGTGTAAGAGATGTGAAGTGTGCTTTATATCTCTCCAGTGTGTTCAGGACAGAGACCTGGACAAGGAGTTGTGTAACACGAGCTGATTGTCTTGAAGTCGTAACACAGATGTGTGAACTTACCCTGATCTTCCTGTCTGTGCTGGGGGGACTGGGGAGAAACTGTAAGATGATCAACTTTCATTGAAAGGGAATCATTGGAGATTTTTTATTCCAAGTCAAGATTCATGGAGCTACCAGCACAAGTGTTAGGAAACATCATGTGCCTGGATAAACAGTGATGTTGTGTACACCAGGAAAAGTCACAAGTTTGTTTGAAAAGATCCAAACCCAGTTCACTTAAAGGGACCTCAGTCCTTGTGGTGTAAACTGTATAAAGGACTCAAAAGAGATCCTGTTTCTTCGTTTGGCCCCCTTGAGCACTGAAGGGATCTTAAACCCTTTCTTGATCACACCACAGCTCCATAAGAGCTCAGACTCCAGCAGTGAAACTGAACCACAAACAAACCATACAGTACTTTCTGTCCTTTAGAGGGTCTGAGATCACTTGGTTTGTTCACATATACGAGCTGAACCACTCGAGTTAGGTTTGAAAGAAACCCCTGCAAACACTGCTCCTCTTCTGAAGAATACACCTGTACATCCAGAGGAGTGTGGTCCCTGTGAGTCGAGGAGGATCTGATGAAAGCTGCAGACAGATTCAGTGTTGTGAGGATCGATGATTATGGTCTATACTAACAACTTTGTCTTTATTTGTCAGGAAAGAGGACATGATCAGATCTGTGGAGGGTGATATAGTCCAAGAGAAACAGGCTGCCCTAAACATCATTCAGAAGATGTCCGCTGATAAACAGACCAAGTACACAGAGTTGAAAGCCACAAATGAAGATCTAATGCAGGTTTGTCTCATTCCAGCCAGTGATACCACACTAAAGACTATCTACGGTGTCTCAGACTGACCACAGGAGCACTAAACAAATAGACATTTAGATTAGATTCAACTTTATTATCATTATGCAGGGTACAGAGCTAATGAAATTAAAGTGACGTGACATTCAGCCAAGTATGATAACCCATACTCAGTCAAGCTTTCTTCAGGGAACAGCTTCACTACTAATTTTAAGCCTCAAATGGAAGTCTGTGAATGATTTGTGAGGTTTGCCTCATCCTCCGTCGTCTTTCATCTGCATCAGGAGCTGGACTCACTTCAAGAGGAACTGGACACTCTGATGAGTAGGAAGGAGACGTTTGAGGCAGTGAGTGGAGACACACACACACACACACACACACACACACACACACACATGCACACACGCACACACACACACACACACACACACACGCGCGTGCACACACACACACACGTTTGTTTCTGTGTAAAGTGTGTTCATCCCATAGGTGTAATGGTTTTTATTCTGTACAAACTGTATACTCTATGTCCCTTCACCAACCCTACATCTAACCCTAACCCTCACAGGAAACTTTGTGCATTTTTACTTTCTCAAAAAAACTCATTCTGTATGATTTATAAGTGTTTTGAAAAATGGGGACATGGGTTATGTGCTCATAAGTCACCCTCTCCTTGTAATACCTGTGTCATACCCATGTCATTATACAGAGTTGTGTCCTGATATGATACACACACACACACACACACACACACAGAGACACAGACACACACACACACACACACACACAGAGACACACTCACACACACACAGACAGAGACACACACACACACACACACAGAGACACAGACACACACACACACACACACACAGAGACACACTCACACACACACAGACACAGACAGACACACACGCACACACACACACACACACACACACACACACAGACACAGACACACACACACACACACACACAGAGACACACTCACACACACACAGACACAGACAGACACACACGCACACACACACACACACACAGAGACACAGACACACACATACACACAGACACACACGCACGCACACACACACACACACACTCAGACACACACGCACGCACACACACACACACACTCACGCACACACACTCACACACACAGAGACACAGACACACAGACACACACGCACACACACACACTCACGCACACACACACACACTCTCTCACACGCACACACACACACACGCGCACACACACTCTCTCTCACACGCACACACACACACACACTAGTAAACTTGTGATGAATCAGGACTATGTTTGGCTGTAAGGAAACACTGCACTACTATGTTAGTGTGTTTGATGCCACTTTGTTCATGCACTCAGCACTCATGTTTGTGATAGTTTACAACACACAGCTGCTTCACATGAACTTTGACAGAGTGACAGTAAACCTACATTCAGAGATTATTGTCAAATCCGTTTATGGCGGTCGTCTAAAATGAGTTCAGTTGTGGAGAGCTGCCTGATTTGTGCACTGTGTGTCACATTAGAAACCTGCGCTGCTACAAACATTCAGACTCTTGTGTCTTGTGTTTGCAGGATCTGGTTCACTCTCAGGCCAAACAGGAAGCAGTCGTGCTGCACGAGAAGCTGCTGGAGCTGCAGAACCGTAGAGATGCCCTGCTGGCTGAAGACAGGACCATGGGTTCTCCACAAGAGGATCGAGAACACCTCTTTAAACAGGTCTCTATCCACCTTATTTTCCAACGCGGATGTAAGCCGTTTTCTGTCAATGTGTGAGACTTCTGGTTCATTAACTGCTGTACGGTGTTCACTACAAACCAGTGTGATCGTAATTAGGATAATATATTAAAATAATATGGAAAAACATATCAAGCCGCTAAAGGAGGTGTTTTGTACAGCTAACAGAAGCAGGAAGCCAGACACATTAAACTGACAAACGGCCTCTTACGGGAAAAATAAGGTGGATATGATTTATTTCTATATTTGCATTGAAATATTTCAAGTGATGTTACTTCATGATTTCAGGTGAAAGAAAACAACCAGGAAATAGCCAGCATGGAGCGACAGTATGTGTTTCTGAAACATATGAATGTGTGTTTGTTCACTCACAGTTGATTAGCAGATGCACATTATTGCACTGAAAATGTCCATGTGGTGTTTGCCATTTTTGTATCAGTTTATCATATTTGTGCATCTTATGTTCTCTACATAAAGAAACCCCTAATTAAGATCCTGTTTTCTGTAGGCTCTCCGAGGTACGTGAGAAGATTAGCCATCTCACTGAAGAGATGCGACAGCTGGACGCTGACATGGAGGAACATCAAGGTGCTGTTTTCTAGACGTTCATCTGATCATCGTCGGTGCTGATTTAGAGAGATTGTGATGGTCAAGAGGAACCCATATTTTGGGCTGATGGCTCAGTGGTGATATTCCTGTTGGTCAGTGTCTGATCCAGTCAGTTTCTCAGCACATATCTCCACAGTGACTGAACCTGAGCTATGCTAATGTTGCTTTATGAAACCAGATCAAGTGACAATAAGTCAGAATAAATGAAATAAGCCTATGGTATTTGGTAAACTAGTTTTATGAAACAGTCCCCAGGATTACTAGAAAGTTACTGGCAGTGAGTTTAATTGAGGACAGAGATGAACTCTGCAGGAACCTTGAAGTTGACAAGCCCTGGTATAAATAATGTGATTTATAGTGTGAATAAATAATGTGAATAAATAATGTGAATAAATAATGTGATTTATAGTGTGAATAAATAGTGTGATTTATTTATTTCTACAGGAGAACGAACACAAAAGTACAAGGAGCTGCAGAAGAGAGAAGAGGAAATCGACTGTGAGTCATTGTCACTTTCACACTAATACTGAATATAAATCTTGCATTATATTCAACTCTATTACATTAAAATGTATGAAATATCTTTAAATAAATTTTAGTAATTTAAAATCTTTTGTTTGTTTTTATTTTTATTTGTTAATTTTGTATGAAATGACGGACCAAGCAAAGGTCATTAAGGCCCTGGTTTGGACCCCTGAGGTCTAAATAAATGGCCCTGTGTTCATCTTCTGATTGATGAGCTGATGGTGTGTGTTCTTGCAGCGTATCTGAACTCATTTGAGGAGAACCGCTGTCAGGAGCAGCAGCTGATCAGAGACACACAGAGCAGCATCGTGGTGTTACTGGAGCACTCCAGCAGGGTACAGCACACACTGACCTCACATCAGTCCAGACACTCTACCAGAGCAGAGACTCACTGTGTGTGTGTGTGTGTGTGTGTCTCCAGAACATCAGTCGTCTGCAGCAGCTGTCAGAAGTCACCGCTCAAGAGCTGCGCTCCATGCAGGAGGATCTGAGCTTCAAAGAGACAGAGATGCAGAAGTCTCAGAGCACAGCGAAAGGTCTTTCCTCAGGTTGGTCTCTCTCTGCTGTATCTGTGTGTGTGTGAGAAGCGGTTTGGCTCCAGCGCTGTCTGCTGATCTACATGAGACTAACCCTGAACACAGAACAGTGTGTTTGAGGAATAACAGCATTAACAGCTAAAGATCCTCCTCTCTGTCATTTATTTAGATGTGAGCTGCTGCTCAGTGAAGGGCCTTTCCTTCTTTTGTATGAGACGTTCTCCTCTAATTCCCAAACATGGCCTTATCTCCTCAGAGCCGTAGAGAAACACACCACACGGCTTCCTCTGAGCGTCTCTCGTCCTAGCAGTCAGCCATTGTTCAGCTCTGTTTGTTGATCTTGTATTTTCATATTCACAGTACGGCAGAAACACAGATTTTGAAGACATTTGCTGTGTGTGTGTGTGTGTGTGTCTGTGTGTGTGTGTCTGTGTGTGTGTCTGTGTGTGTGTCTGTGTGTGTGTGTGTGTGTGTGTGTGTGTGTGTGTGTGTGTTTGTGTGTGTGTGTGTGTGTGTGTGTGTGTCTCTGTGTGTATGTGTCTCTGTGTGTGTGTGTGTCTGTGTGTGTGTGTGTGTGTGTGTGGGTGGGTGTGTGTTTGTGTGTGTGTGTGTGTGTGACATATCAGGACACAACTCTGTATAATGTCATGGGTATGACACAGGTATTACAAGGAGAGGGTGACTTATGAGGACATAACCCATGTCCCCATTTTTCAAAACACTTATAAATCATACAGAATGAGTTTTTTTGAGAAAGTAAAAATGCACAAAGTTTCCTGTGAGGGTTAGGGTTAGGTGTAGGGTTGGTGAAGGGCCATAGAATATACAGTTTCTACAGAATAAAAACCATTACACCTATGGGATGAACACACTTTACACAAAAACAAACATGAGTGTGTCTCTGTTTGTGTATGTGTGTGTGTGTGTGTCTCTGTGTATGTGTGTGTGTGTGTGTGTGTTGATGGTCAGATTGCAGTGGTGGTGAAAGGACCCCTAGAGAAGGAAACAGTCCAGAATGTTCAGAAGTGCTGACAAGGTTTTTTGACTGTAACACACACACACACACACACACTCTCTCCAAATAGTGAGCTGGGCCTTCTGCCTATCAGAGGGAAGCGGCCCTCTTCCACTTCCTTCCTGTAATGCCCCCAGCTCAGTTCTCCTGGTGGGACGCAGATTAGTGCTCGTGTCCCCGAGGACAGGCCTCTCGACGGGTCAGTCTCAGTAGTTCTGCGTCTCACACTGACCAGCAGCCACTTCCTGTTTCTGCAGCCGAGCCTGTTTCAGTGTGTCCTGGATCTTTGTAACCGAGTAACCAAAGCTGCTTGTAATCGTTTCCAAAGGTTATGGATCATGACCTCTGAACCCTGTACTGCTTCCTGCTTCCTCACACTGTAGTTACACATCTTCATGTGGCACAGAAATGATCATGGAAATAAGCCAAAGTCATCATGTTAACAGACACCTACTGAGTAAAGCTTCATGATGTTTGGTGTCGATTTAATGACTTAATTATACAAGGGTTAATTGTCTTCTGTAGAGCTGCTTTACTGCAGATTTGGATTTGTCTCATGTTTAATGAAGTTTGTGTCACTGATTGTTATTTTCCTGTGTATTACTGTGATGTTGTGAAATGACGTGTAATGTGTGGAGTGCTATAGAGAGTGAATAGAGGTGACTCCATATGTGTCTGTAATGACACCCCAATGATAAACAGCAGCTATACACAGCCCAAATACAGCGTTTATATTAGAAAGGCTGATGTATTGTGACGTGTGTTTGTATGGTGTGCTTTTTCATGCAGAAAGTGAGCGTCTAAAGCAAGATCTGCTGAAAGTGGAGCAGCTGGAAAGCAAAGTGAGCGCAGAGCTGCAAACTCTGAGAGATCAGCTCAAGCTCATGACACGAGAGATCCACACATACAGAGATCTGGACGCTCTCAAAGCTGCTGGAGAGGACCGCAAGAAGGTCAGGAGTCCACCGTTTACACACTCAGCAGCTCTGTTAGTTTCAAGGGCTCATATGATGCTGCTAAAAGAACATTGTGTATTTGGTGTAATGAAATGTGTTTATGCAGTTTAAAGGTTCAAAAAACATATTATTTCTTCCACATACTGTACATTACTTGTTTCTCCTCTATGCCCAAAAAGCTCATCATTCTGAAAAGTGAGGTGTGCTCTGATTGGCCAGGTATTCAGTGCATTGTGATTGGCCGAATACCTCAAGCATGTGACAGAAATGTGATCTGTGATGTGTGTCCTGGTCAGAACACCAGCGAGACAGGACAAAAACAATTCAACTTATTACAAATGAGGCATTTGCTTCATCCAGTGGGGACATAATTACTGATTATAATGACTTATACTGTGTTTTAACACGTTGTGTAGCATCACACCACATAAACATAAACCATGTCTGCATTTGTGATCAGAGAAGCATCAAACAACAAGCTTTACTCTGCACTTCTCAAAACTCATGTTTGAATCATCAGTGACAACTCCTTTATGAAAACATACTTACAGTCTGTGAGTCAGAAGATTGTATTCTCTCCCAGGATCAGGAAACAGTCCTCTGTTTAATGCACTGCACACATCTGAATATTAGAGTTGAACTGTTCTGGAACAGTGTTGAAATACAACTTAACCACTGATATCTAGTCATGTCCTCCTTTGAAAGACCAAACAAAGTAGTTTCACTTTCACAACGAAACAGTGTCTCTACGTCATGACGCCGGCGGGAACAGCGACAATAAAAGTCACGCCTTCTTTCTTTGTGTAAACAGCTGGGCGGAGTTATGCAAATCTTCCCACACAGTGATGTAGAGATGTGGGGCGTGTTTAAATGAGCTGTTTTAGCGGGGCGTGCACCACTAGATCTTATCTATTAACAGCTTGTAACACTCCAAAAAGAAAGGAAAACTTGAAATCGCATCGTATTAGCCCTTTAATAATGATTTCTGTTCACTCTGAATTATCAGTTTCCGCAAGAAAATTGTGGATTTAAACAAGCTAGACTTAAAACATGACTTAACCTTCAGTGTAGCCAATAAATGTTTAACCATCTGAAGCGATGAGGTGTGAGTTATGCTATTCTGGACTGCTGATGTGTGTCTTTGAGATCATACCATCAGTGTTTCAGCAGGAATCTGCTTCTCACTTTCCTCTCTCTGCTCTGATCTTATTCTGTCAGGAGATTTGTCTGTCAGATGCTGAAGTTCATCTGGGTGCTCCAACAGTTCAGGTTTCATGATCATGGCACCATCTTCTTCTCACGTTGTAGCATTGGTTTCTGATTAAAGTTGTAGCGGTTTCAGCTCTTTCATGGGTGCTGACTTTGTGAAATCTTTAGGGTGAATACTGAGTTTTTCTGTCTCTGTTCTCCAGTATTTCTGTGTTGTTCAGACACAATGTTTCTTAGTGTCCATTGGTATCTGTCATTAGCTTTCGGTTTTCTTCCACTGTTCTCTTCTTTGTGTCTGCAGTCATAATCATGAACGCCACAGTATTGGGCTCCTGATTAAACAGGCTTCCATGATTTACCCTTTTTAGACGTCTGACAGTCACTCAGTTGATCCATGATTTGTACTAAACTGCTGAAACCCAACTTATACAATATACAAACTAGAGAATAATGATGTTTTTTTGTTTTGTTTTTTCACTGTAGCCCATTCCATAAATTTATATGAACCCCTATACTAATGGACATGTACCATAATGTAATATAGATGTGGTGTTCCATCAGTCACTCCTCTAGTGATCGTCACTCTGGTGTTTGTCCCTTCAGAGACTGCAGGAGGATCGACGAACACTCACTCAGAGGAAGGACACACAAAAGAAGATGATACACAACATGAACGAGGAGTACGAGTCTCTTAAGAACCAGTTACAAGAGAACGAGACCCATGTGGAGGTGAGAGACGCACTCATGTCTGCATACACACTCCATTCAGCTTCAGATGTGTTAGCTGAGATTTCACAGTTTCTGTTTAACAGAGGAAATACATCTATCCAGACATTGCATTGTGTTGATAAAGACAGAGAATGATCATGATTTCATTGTGTACATCCCATAATGCCCATGCTGACTCTAGATCTGCCTCGTCTGAACGGTTCTAGATGTGATCTGCTGGGGAATAGATGAACCCTTTCTCTCAGTCACAATGCACTCAAGAAACGGCTTGTTCCAGCGCTTCTGGAGACTAAAATATTCTGTGAACGCAAACAAGTTGACCTTATCTCATCTTTAAATGGGACAATCCCATCACAAAGGACTGATTGAAAACTTTGTCATAAAACAAACCGGTTCAATTTTCAAAGGGAGTGAAATATATTTCAGTCAATATATTTTCATCATCCGTTTCGTTTTTTCGTTTTCGATCTTTGTGGAGACATCAATGTGATTTGAGATCTGTGATTGACCTGCATGTCTTAAAATACCATCCAAGACATATTTTGGCTACACAGTACTAGTGTTGTCACCGTACCAAAGTTTCAGTATTCGGTACCGATACCAGTGAAACTCCACGGTTCTCGGTACCAAAGCAAAACATGCTAATTAAAAAATACATAATTTAATCCAAACTGTGTACTTATTTAATTTTAAAGGGCTTTTAAATTTTAAAGCCAAGAATAGCAACTAAATTAGCTAAAAAATAAATAACCTTAATAAAAAATAATAGCCTTTAATGAAACTTAATTTATTCCATGCTATAGCACTAGTATAAAAAAAAAAAATTCCACCACCAAACTAGATTTACATTGACAAATATTAAAATCTCTACCCCTAGTATTATATGAACGCTGCTGACTCACCATATAAAAATTATTTTCTAAATTACTTGGAACCACATTATTGACAATTCTGTGTGTCATACCCATTTTTAAAAATATCACCCTTTATTCTACAGTCAATATCCCCAACTCCTTAAAACTTTCACTACGTAAATGTGCTCTTGAATGTACTTTTAATATTATCCGAACTCATTTATTTTGAGCCTTTTGCAATTTATACTTCATAACTTGGGAACAACTACCATAATAAAAGGAGGAAGCATAATCAAAATGAGGTTGAATCAAGGCACGTTCCAATAATTTTAAAGAGTGAATAAATGACTTTCTAGCCATACAATCGCCCGTTTATTTATTATCTATTAAACAATCCAAATAGTTTACTACAGCTTTTACCTCTAAAGCCTTACCATTTATCTTAATCAAAAAGGTATCATCCTTATTTCATTTCATTTTAGATGCAAAAAGAATGGCCTCAGTCTTTCCTGCATGTAGGGATAGTTTATTGTCTAAAAACCATTTAGACATCACCTGTAGCTGCAAAGTCATCTTTTCTTCTATGACCCCCTAATCCTGATGAGATATTAAAACTGCTGCATCATCTGCATACAGAATAAGTTCCTTTTAAAGCATGCTGTTTTAAGATCATTTATATATAAAAGAAAAAACAAGGGACCTAAAATACTCCCTTGAGGAACTCCACAGTTAATAAATAAAGGACTAAACAAAACACCTTTAATGTCTCTGGCATCTATCATCAAGGTAGGACTGAACCCACCTAGGAGAATTCTCATCAAAACCAACTGATTTTAACTTAACAGTAAAACTGTGTGGTCTACAGTATTGAATGCTTTCTATAGGTCCAACATAACCATTCCACGAAATGTACCATTGTCAACCACTTTCCTTATTTTATCAGTCATTTATAATATACAAGTCTCAGTTGAATGTGCCTAAAACCAGACTATAAATCATATAAAATATTGTTTTTACTAATATAATCTATAGCTGCTCACTGCTCTGTGTGTGTGTGTGTGTGTGTGTGTGTGTGTTCACTGCTCCGGGTGTGCGTGTTTGTTCACTGCTCCGGGTGTGTGTGTGTGTGTTCACTGCTCCGGGTGTGTGTGTCTGTGTGTGTGTGTGTTCTCTGCTCCGGGTGTGTGTTCACGGTGTGTGTGTGTGTGTGTGTTCACTGCTCCGGGTGTGTGTTCACGGTGTGTGTGTGTGTGTGTGTGTTCACTGCTGTGTGTGTGCACTTGGATGAGCAAAATAGAGCTAGACGCTTTTTGGTGTCATGTTAAGTTTTTCCGGTGTTTTGTGTGATAAGATACCTTGCTGTCTGTTTCCTTTTTCCAGCTGACCAACATGGAGAGGAAGTGGCAACATCTTGAGCAGAATAACTTTGTGATGAAAGAATGTATCCTTGTATCACGTGTGGATCTCTGTGAGAAGTCTACATACAGTACAGTGGATGTGTAACCCTCCTTAACTCTATTGTGCAGTCATCGCCTCCAAAGGTGTAGAGAGCGATTACCGCCCAGTGATGAAGAACGTCAACAAACAACTGCTAGAGTACAATAAGATACTGGTAGATACCCTGCAGAGAAACTGAGGAGGGGGAGCACTTCCTGTCTGCAGCAGCCCACAAACTCACTTCCTGTTCATGATGAGCTCTGATCAGCGTTCTACAGACGACTTTAGTGATTGTATTCTAGAATATGCTCCATATTTGGTTATCTCAGGTGTATCACAGTCATGTTATCGGTCAGATTCGAGTCATGTCATTAGTGTCAGTCACACAGCTAATAATTACACTGCTCTGGAATTCATGTTAGGGTTAGGGTTAGGGTTAGGTTTTTTTTTTTTTTACATTAAGAGGCTGATTCTGTTAATCTTGTTACTGTAAGTGAAGCATCACTTTTTGGAGGGAAAGCTGATCTTTGATAGGTGAGGCATTTACTGTAACTGTGAAGGCAGGAATCTTAGATTAAGAGCAGGAAGATGGAAATATGTTCTGTTGACTGACTTCTGTAGAAGTCGATGGACAATCCCCAATAAAAAAATGTATCAAGTGTGCTTGTGTGAGTGAGTTAGTGTACTGGTATTCACTATGGGATGAGGACCACATGTCCCCACAAGAGTAATACCAATACATTTGGACCTTGTGGGGGCATTTATTTTTTGGTCTCCATGAGGAAACAAGCGTATAAATAATACAGAATGAATTCATTTCGGAATATCTAAATATGCCTGTAGTTTTGTGTGAGGGTTAGGGGTAGAAGTAGGGTGAGAGGATAGAAAATACAGTTTGGACAGTAGGGAAACTATTACACCTTATAGAATGAACCCATAAAACAAACCAGTGCGTGTGTGGACAGACCTTTGTGCTGGTCAGCAGTATTACCCTTACATATATTAATCATCATTATAACCATAAATAACTGAAGATAAATAAAGAACAGTTTTAAGTAACACAGAGTAGTTTCGTTATGTGTGAAGGTTTTAAAAGAGTTCTAAGGGAATTATGCAAATTAAGAAAAGATTTGATGGCATTTTGTTTTCATCTTCGCTCCATGTGATACCAAATAAAGCAGTTTTAATCACAATGCTGCTCTGTGCAGCAGGTTACAGGAAACATTTGGTCTAATTTGAATGCGATTTAGTTTAGTCTTTTGCATGTTTTTCCAAGAAGGTGAGAGCTGCTATAACTGAATGTTTCTCAAACAAATGCATACAGAAATAGAAAAATATAACATTGAGTTTTTACGTAAGTTTATATATATACATATAATTAATTTGTGGGATTTGAAGTATGAATAAATCACATTGACTGAAAGGGTTAGATGTAGAGACTGACAGTAGTTAGTGATGAGCGAGTGTACAGTCGTCTCTGTCCAGGTCTGGCTCTGAGCCCGTTCTGGGTGTGCGGACACAGAGAGGAAGTCCACCCTGCTTCAGCGACTGACCTCATCATAGATCCTGAAGAATCCTCCTTCATCATTTCCTCTGTGCTTCAGGTCATCTTCTAGTTTCTTACCACTGAACAGACGCTGCTCACCAGTAGACACTGATACGATGGTTGTGTGTGATCTGCATAACTAAAACTAAAAGAGTAATGAGCTTTAGCTGTGACACACACACACACACATCTACACACAAAGGAAGAAACTAAGCTCTGTCTAAACATTCGTTCCTTAAGCTGTTCCTGCCTACAGTCAAAGGGCTGTGAGAATATTTTTCCTTCCACATGTGGGAAAGAGGCCGGAGCTGAAATAGTTCTATCATTGTTTGAGTTCTGAATAAAACAAAATCTTGACTTTGGGGAAAAATAGTAATATTGAAAAAGTAATATCTGAGTGCCAGACACATTAGATGCAGTCAGTCTGGGATTACAGGAACCGTTCCGCAGAAGTACGGGTTCCGTACGGTAGGATACACTGGACAAAACTATTCTAGATAGCAATTGCTGGAAAAACCAAAGGATTGACTTAAGTTAACAAATTAATAACTAATTATAGAAATTGTTTTTGAAAACATCCCCTGAACTTTTCATGGTTACTGTAGTTTTCAGATAAGATATTCAATTAATTTAAATTTCAGTGAGTTACTTTTTAAGAAGTTACCAATCACAGGTTGTTACTCTGCATTACTGACAGAAACCAAAACCAGACGAGAGAAACATGAACCTTCATTTACATTAGCTGTCGCTGGAAGATACACCTGCAGTGTGTTTGTTGATCTTCTAGAATCAACTTCTGCCTTCCAGATTTCATCACTTCATCTCAATGTTTGCAAGCTTCACTTCACTGTTGGCCAAACCTGTGAATTATTTGTGTTTTATGGTACTTGTTCTCACCAGTGTAGTGTGTTTAAAGTTATGTGCTGTCTGTCCAATCCTCGTTCTCATTTCTTCTACAGTGAGAATAGAAACCCAAACACATACTATAAGAAGGTTTTCGTGGTCAACACACTTCTGCTGCTGAAGACCTCCAGCATGTTCTGTTGCAGCCCGAGGCCTCGGAGTCTGTTAATAAAAACTCAATTTCATCAGTCATTCAAAATATGTTTAGAAAATCTCAGTAAAACAGAAACACGCTCTTGTCGTGGTCATAAACACTGTGTCTGATTAAGAGGGTTGATTGATTCTCTCAGGAAGGCTGCTGTGGAATATCTCTCTCGTCTCAAAGCGGGAGCCTCCCTTCAGGAGCCGCAGTTAATGACATGTGATTGTTTGAGCTGCGGCCTTTCCCATCCTCGCAGCACAGAGAGAGGAAACAGGAAAAAGGAACTTCAACTCCCTGTTTCTGGACGGCAGACGAGAGGGTGGGGACACTGGGAGGAAAAGAAAGGGAGAGTTCATTTGTGTCCGAATCAAGGGATGTGTGTGGACTGGTTTTTCTGACATACCGTCAGAAGATCTTCTCTGTGGATGTGGACTAAGCGGCTGGTGTCGACTGTGGACCATGAGGCACCTGTCCTCCTCCATCACGCTGTGTCTGATTGGCTGCTTGTTCACAGGTAACACTGTGTTTTCATTCGCTGTTTCTCTGCTTTGTGGGATGCTCGAGGTGTCTGTGGTTTCTTCTGCAGTTGTTGTGTTTGTGGTTCTGACACACATGAAGGAGCTTTCAGAAGAAACAGAGCCATGTAATAAACCAAAACTTCTGTTCAAATCCAAAATTATTCTGAAAGATTATTATGGTTCACTTATTATGCCATTTTGTGTCACTAAATTATGCAACTGGTACTTTTGACTTTTTTAATTAGAAATGATAATATTTTGTTGAAATGAATCATATATTATTTTGGTAAATTAGATAGTTTGACATGGTGGGTGCGACATGTGTGTGTGTGTGTGTGTGTGTGTGTGTGTGTATGTGTGTGTGTGTGTGGTGTTCCCTACATTATGGGCTCCAAATGTTAACACATGGAAATAAATATCTGTAAATTCCCCATGAGAGAGAGAGAAAGAAAAAAACTAAACCTTATAGATCACAGAATAAAGCGATTTGAGATCTAAAATAAATGTTTTTTTGTTTTGTTTTTTTTTCTTTCTAGGTTTAGGCATAGAGGATAGAAAATGCAGTTTGTGTATTAGAAAAAGCATTATTAGAATAAACCCATAAAACATGGTAAAAATATGTTTTGTATCTTGTGCTGTACATGGCCTGTGTCCAGTCATTATACACATAATCTTTTGTGTTGAGTCTCTGTATAAGAACCCAGAGTTTTGTCATGATACTACAAAAGTGCACAGTGGACAGTATAATGATTTAGTTCTCTTCTGGCTCCTGTTTCAATTAATAAACAAGAATAATGCAAGTTTAATTCTATAATCATCTTAAAGCAGAAGCTTGAGTTTCATTCTGACCTTCTTCTCCTCGTCTCTTAACTCACGGATCCAACTCTTCAGTCCACTTTGGGCAAACTTACTCCCATCACCAGCGAGCAGAACATATTAAACAGTTCAAGAGACTGAGCCTGACACAACACACTACCCAATTATGAGGAACATGCTTACAAAATGAGCATTAAAATATTTATGAAGTTACTTTCTGCTGATGGTGGCAGAGAGAATAGGAAACTGATCAGTTGCATTTAGAGCTGCACACCTTCAATGATTTATCCTTAAATATGATGCAGTGATGAAGTGGGACTGCTGTGTGTGTAGCTGAATGATCTGGTATCAGACCTGTGTGTTCGAGACTGTGACACCTCCGTCTGTTTCCCTCACTAATCATTAAAGCAGAACAATAATATCAAGCCAGTGCTGTACCACTAACCCAGCGATAAGAAACAAGTCATCATTCATATTGAAAGCTTTGTTTGGATGTCAGTTTAAAAAAAGAAAACACCCTTTACTCTCTCTCTCTCTCTCTCTCTCTCACACACACACACACACACACACACACACACACACACACACACACACACACACACACTTATAGTAGTGTGTATCGGTGACCAACATCCAGATGCAAGATCTCATCCAAACACATTCAAAACACTGTTCAAACCTGCTTTTTTATCTTAGAAATATTGCCAGACTACATCCAATGCTATCTTTTCCTGTTGCTGAGAGGTTAATTAACACTTTTGTGATTATTGTAATGCCTTGTTGCCTGAGGCATCAAAAACTACCCTAAAGTAATTGCAGATTGTAAACTGCAAATTTCGGCTGCTAGAATCCTTACTAGAACTAGGATGAGAGATCATATTACTCCGGTCTTGGAGTCTTTACATTGGCTCCCTGTTAGTTTTAAAGACAAGTCAAGTCACCTTTATTTATATAGCGCTTTAAACAAAATACATTGCGTCAAAGCAATTGAACAACATTCATTTGGAAAACAGTTCTGATCTGGACACAGACTGGATCTGGTGGCCACGGTGACCTCGGAATAAGAGAGAAACAGACTAATATTAGCGTAGATGCCATTCTTCTAATGATGTAGCAAGTACATCGGGTGTTATGGGAAGTGTTTCCGGTTCCGGTTTACCTAATTAATGCAGCCTAAAAATCCTTTAACGGATTTGGATATTAAAAGCATATTAGTATGTTATGTGTAAGCCAGGTTAAAGAGATGGGTCTTTAATCTAGATTTAAACTGCAAGAGTGTGTCTGCCTCCCGAACAATGTTAGGAAGGTTATTCCAGAGTTTAGGCGCCTAGCACACCTAGGTTCCTAACTGATGACGAAGAATTGACAAAGCAACCATCAAGTCTTAGACAGTGTTCTAGGTTATTACAAGCAGAGTTTTTAGGCCCTATAATTAACACCTCTGTTTTTTCTGAATTTAGCAGTAAGAAATTACTTGTCATCCTGTTTTTTATATTGACTATGTGTTCCATTAGTTTTTCAAATTGGTGTGTTTCACCGGGCCACGAAGAAATATAGAGCTGAGTATCATCAGCATAACAGTGAAAGCTAATACCATGTTTCCTGATGATATCTCCCAAGGGTAACATATAAAGCGTGAAGAGTAGCAGCCCTAGTACTGAGCCTTGAGGTACTCCATACTGCACTTGTGATTGATATGATACATCTTCATTTACCGCTGTGAATTGATGGCGGTCATATAAGTACGATTTAAACCGTGCTAATGCACTTCCACTGATGCCAACAAAGTGTTCTAGTCAGTGCTAAAGAATGTTGTGGTCAATAGTGTTGAAGGCAGCACTAAGATCCAATAACACTAATAGAGAGATACACCTGCGATCAGATGATAAGAGCAGATCATTTGTAACTCTAAGGAGAAGTTGATTTAAAGTTGATTAAAAAAAATTTGATGCTTACTTACAAGGCTTTGCATGGGTTGGCACATCAATATTTGTTGGAGCTTTTAATTCCTTATACTCCAACTAGTGACCTTCGCTCATCTGAAACTGGTCCATTAACCCATTTAAGATTGATGGGTGAAAGGGCTTTTTCTGCATTAGCTCCAAAACTGTGGAATTCTTTACTGATTGAGATAAGGCAAGCTAAAACTCTTAGCATATTTAAATCTCATCTTATAACTCATTTTATAGGGTAGTTTTTAATTAAATATTTGATTTATTATTATTTTTTTTAAGTTTCATTTGTTGTAGTTTTGATTTGCATTTATTTTCAAATTTTTTGCTTGTATTATTTTATACAGTATATTGTTTTATTTGTTTTTGTTCAGTGTTTTGAGATTTACATTTAAAGGCGCTGTAGAAAATAAAGTTTTTTATTATTATTACATATTCCTTACTGTAAGTAGTAAGGTTTTAAACTATGTAGGTTCACTGACGAGCGTGAGAGAAGTGAAATAAGTTCATGAGAAACAGACACCAGTTTGATCTACTCTCCATTGTTTCCAAAATGACATACACCATATACATTTACTAACTACATAATCAGAGCGTGGCATCGTTTCACTCCCACATTTAGACATTTCTGAGTTGATCCTCCATATTTACATTTCCAGTAGTTTTATCAGGTTCAAATTTATTTATATAGCACAATTAAAACTACAAGAATGTTGACCAAAGTGCTTCACAAGCAGAGCACGTACACACAAATAAAACAGGGCTGGAAGGTTTTCAGTCCAATCATAAAAAGATAATTTAAATTACATAAGAAAAATAATTAAAAAAAACAGTATTTTAGTCTTGGTACATTCAGTGTTTTTTGTGTTCAGAGTTGAGTCATGGAGTGATTTGATGGGTGTCAAACACAGAGACAGTTTTAAAGCCACAGGTGTAAGTCTCATGATGTGCAGACCACGTAAAACAGGTTTCACATCACTTCGTTTCAATGACATAATGGATTTGTTGTCAGTATTGGATGGTTCAGAAGTGCATAAGCTGTGTTACTAATTGTGTTACTGGCTTGGTAACAGAAACATAATTTACTCAGCTTTACATGTAATTACAGCAGAAGAACACATTTAGACAATACAAACAATAATATGAGTAGTCAATGTACAGAGGTGAGTTAGATAGACCAAGCTGAAATGTAAAGATGGGTGTGTTTGCTCTTGTCCTGCAGCACTGAGTGAAGATACTGCTGTGAAGAGCTCATTGAGGAGTTCAGCAGGACAGTCCTGAGCCAGAATGGCTCTTTGATTCATTCAGTAATGATGATTCCTGTCATGTCTCCGCAGGCAGAGCTCTAGACGTCTCAGATGTGACTCTGATCAATCCGGACCCGGTCGTGTCCTCAGTCAACTCGCCGTCTCTGCTGTGTGTGAGCAGCGACTGGACCGTTTCTGGCACCGGATCGCTGAGTCTGGGCCACGAGCATCTTGATTATAAAACTCATGTCCTGAATGCTGAACCAGACAGAAGCTACCACTCCGCTGCTAAAGTCACCTGGATGTCCCGCAATCACACCTTAGGAGCTTTTTACTGCCAGCTCAAAAACTCTAACAGGAGTAAAGTCTACACCTACAAGATGCTCCATGAAGGTAATAACACTGAGAAGTGAGCAGTGCTTTGGCTCCTGTGAAGGGAAAGACTTGTTTGTTTGTGTATACACTGCACTTCTAACCAGACGGGGTTTGACTATTTCCTTTTTCTGCAGCTGCTTTCATCCCTGAATCTCTCACAATCACTGTTAATGAAGGTGAAGATGTTAACATCTCTTACTCAAGAAAGACATATTTACCAGAGGATGCAGTCATCTATAAAAATGGTGGGAACTCAGTTGTACATTTAATAAACAATATAAAACATAAATAACATATATAAATCTGTGTCTCTATGCAGGCACAATAAAGATTTGTAACTTTTATTATTAATTATTTGCTTCTATTTATTTTGGCTTACAGTTTCTTTTTTTTCTTTTTTTAACTGCGTTTACGTGTTCAGTATTTACCACATAACCCTTGTTTTTATGCCGAAAAAAAAAAAAAAAAAAAAAAAGCTGTATTATATATAATATTGTAGTTTTCGTTGTTGTAGCTGTTGTTGTTTTTGTTTTCAGGAAAGTATGAACACACATCACCAAAAGGGGACTTTATGGATGTAATTAATTACTCAATAATCAATGCAAAAGCCCAAAGTCATGCTGGAATATATGAGATCCGTTACATTTCTGAAGCTCCGTCCAGCGTAGCAATAACCCGACTGATCGTCAGGAGTAAGTCACAATCACACTCGTTAAAGTGTCTGGTAATGTTTAGAATCTGTGCACTTGATGTTTAAGTCATAAGTGCTATTACCATGGAAATTAATAATTCTACACCTCACTGTAAGTTGCAATATAAATACTTCATTTCTGGCCATTAAGTTGGTTAAACACCCATTTAGTGATTCATGGATTTGTAAGTCATAATACATTTGTCTGGATCTCCAGCAATATTTGGCTGCTTTAAACAGTTTGCAGGATGTGTGTCTGCATCTCTTTCATTACTGAAAACCTTGATTTATTTATTGAAATAATGATGAATTAACACGATGAATCATTCCACTGACCTGAATGCGATAATTCTTTATGAAAAGCTTATTGAAGATTGTAAGAAGATTGCATTCAGTCTTGTGGTTTATTCAGTGATCTGCTGGTGTCTAAAGAATAAAGCGTAATATTGATGTCAAACACTTCTGATCTGTTCTATGCACGTCTTTTTAGTGATTTGCTCATCTATAATAATGGTTTTGAATTATACATTTTTTCAGCTTATATGAAGGTTAAAATATGGATCAATGTTTTTAAGAGTGCTGAAATTATCAATGATTTTCTCAAAGTTAAAGAAGAGTATGTGTTTTCAGCAGACTATGAGCTTCTGTTAAATAACGGTCAGTTGTTACGTTGTTAAAGGTTGTAAGGCTGGTTTGTGGGGACCAGATTGTACGGAATCGTGTCTGTCCTGCGCTAATGGAGGCGTGTGTGATGATGTGAAGGGAGAATGCATCTGCCCTCCAGGGTTTAAAGGACCCACCTGTGAAACAGGTAACAATCTTTGCTCAAATACTCAATAGTCACGTTTACAGTTTTTCTCAGTCACTTTGGTGCATTTCTCAAATCAGAAATGAAATTCTCAAAACTACTTGTACAACCTCCACATCATCTAGTCATTTATACATATCATAAAACCAGTTTTTCATTCTTTTGAACAAGTTGCGATTGCTTTTGTACATTCATGCAATTGATTACGCAGATTTATCTGCGGTTTCCTACATTATCAGTTGCTAATGCCATGTTCCTTAAAATGTATTATATAGTTTTCTGTGCAATAGTCTTACCCCCCAAAACATCTAGTATTTTGTTCATCGTAAAAGTCATTAAATGCAAAATGGTTAATCTAGTTGTCATAAACTGCCAAGCACGCTATTTATTTTTATTTTTACAAATTATTATTAGACTTTTTGTCAGTTTGGCATGAATTGTGCAAGTGAATTTTGACTAATGAAGAGAATGTAGATGATAAACCAGTGATAAACCAGTTCTCTGAAATAGCTCAAAGGTTCATTTCATGAGTCTTCAGTTGGAAAGCTTATACTGTATAGACAGAGGACAACACAAGAGTAAAAACATTCTGAAAATGGACTTATTTTCATCTTTGTGCCCATATTTCTTTTTCCTTTTCTATGTCACAATGACATTGTAAAGGTTTTTTTTTTTTTGGCCAGACCTTGTAAAAGTGTTACTGGGAATTCAGTCCAGTCTCTTTCAGTCAATACCCCACATACAGTAATGTGTAAATATGTACTTTTTAAATGATTATATGGCATGCATAAGCATATGGCATACTGTTCAATACAGTAACTGTCATCCAAAACAGTTGCCATAGTTTACATCAGAACATCCCTCCAGAGTACAGTGTTATATTGACAACAAGTGATTTGACTGTCTCATCCATACACAATGACACAAGGACTTGTCATTCTGATGGCACTGACATGTTCATTGACACAGATATTTACTTTTGAGAGATGAACTAAGGATTTTGAGTAAGAGAGTGGCTTTTGCAGGTTATCCATGGCGTTTTGCTATTTGTACGAGTTGTTTTGAGAAATGCACTTACTGTTTTGCAAATTGTGAGTTTGATTTGAGAAATGTACCAAAGCTACTGAGAAAAACTGTAATATATGACGGATTAATAACGCTTATTCAGAGTTTAAACATAAGAAGTAGGACAGTTGTTTATATTCAGTGTTATATTTATATTCAGGCTGCTGTGGTGTGTGTGTGTGTAGTGTGGTGTGTATTTGATATGTGTGTTGTGTTGTGTTGTGTTGTGTGTATAGCGTGTTGTGTATTTGATGTGTGTTGTGTTTTGTGTATAGTGTGTTGTGTATTTGATGTGTGTTGTGTTGTGTGTGTAGTGTGGTGTGTATTTGATGTGTGTTGTGTTGTGTGTATAGTGTGTTGTGTATTTGATGTGTGTTGTGTTGTGTGTATAGTGTGGTGTGTATTTGATGTGTGTTGTGTTGTGTGTATAGTGTGGTGTGTATTTGATGTGTGTTGTGTTGTGTGTGTAGTGTGGTGTGTATTTGATGTGTGTGTTGTGTTGTGTGTATAGTGTGGTGTGTATTTGATGTGTGTGTTGTGTTGTGTTGTGTGTGTAGTGTGGTGTATATTTGATGTATGTGTTGTGTTGTGTGTATAGTGTGTTGTGTATTTGATGTGTGTGTTGTGTGTATAGTGTGGTGTGTATTTGATGTGTGTGTTGTGTGTATAGTGTGGTGTGTATTTGATGTGTGTTGTGTTGTGTGCATTTGATGTGTGTGTTGTGTTGTGTGTGTAGTGTGGTGTATATTTGATGTATGTGTTGTGTTGTGTGTATAGTGTGGTGTGTATTTGATGTGTGTGTTGTGTTGTGTGTGTAGTGTGGTGTATATTTGATGTATGTGTTGTGTTGTGTGTATAGTGTGTTGTGTATTTGATGTGTGTGTTGTGTGTATAGTGTGGTGTGTATTTGATGTGTGTTGTGTTGTGTGTATAGTGTGTTGTGTATTTGATGTGTGTTGTGTTGTGTGTATAGTGTTTTGTGTATTTGATGTGTGTTGTGTTGTGTGTATAGTGTGGTGTGTATTTGATGTGTGTTGTGTTGTGTGTATAGTGTGTTGTGTATTTGGTGTGTGTTGTGTTGTGTGTATAGTGTGTTGTGTGTATTTGATGTGTATTGTGTTGTGTGTGTAGTGTGTTGTGTATTTGATGTGTGTGTTGTGTGTATAGTGTGGTGTGTATTTGATGTGTGTTGTGTTGTGTGTGTAGTGTGGTGTGTATTTGATGTGTGTGTTGTGTTGTGTGTGTAGTGTGTTGTGTATTTGATGTGTGTTGTGTTGTGTGTATAGTGTGTTGTGTATTTGATGTGTGTTGTGTTGTGTGGGTAGTGTGGTGTGTATTTTATGTGTGTTGTGTTGTGTGTATAGTGTGTTGTGTATTTGATGTGTGTTGTGTTGTGTGTGTAGTGTGGTGTGTATTTGATGTGTGTGTTGTGTTGTGTGTATAGTGTGTTGTGTATTTGATGTGTGTGTTGTGTTGTGTGTATAGTGTGGTGTGCATTTGATGTGTGTTGTGTTGTGTGTATAGTGTGTTGTGTATTTGATGTGTGTGTTGTGTTGTGTGTATAGTGTGTTGTGTGTATTTGATGTGTATTGTGTTGTGTGTGTAGTGTGTTGTGTATTTGATGTGTGTGTTGTGTTGTGTGTGTAGTGTGGTGTGTATTTGATGTGTGTTGTGTTGTGTGTATAGTGTGTTGTGTATTTGAAGTGTGTTGTGTGTATAGTGTGTTGTGTATTTGATGTGTGTTGTGTTGTGTGTATAGTGTGTTGTGTATTTGAAGTGTGTTGTGTGTATAGTGTGTTGTGTATTTGATGTGTTTTGTGTGTATTTGATTTGTGTGTTGTGTGTATAGTGTGGTGTGTATTTGATGTGTGTTGTGTTGTGTGTGGAGTGTGGTGTGTATTTGATGTGTGTGTTGTGTGTATAGTGTGGTGTGTATTTTTTTTTTTTTTAAACATTTGTTTATTGATTTTCAAGTGACATAACAAAATCAAGAGGTAACAAATCGGGTGTCAAGACAGTGTCAAGTACAACTGACAAGAAAAAAAATAAATAAAATAAAATAAAAATAAATAAAAGATAAGGAATAATAGTAATAGTTTAAATGGTATAATTTTCTTGTAAAAAAAAAAAAAAAAAATAATAATAATAAAAAAAACAAATTAAAAAAAATATATATATATATATAAAATAAAATAAACAGAACAAACCAAAAACACAAAATGGTCACCACCCACTAAATAAAAGTCCAATATGTTCACTTACACATAGATTAATAAAAACATCACAGCATTCTACAAATTCACACAAGAAGAAACTCACAATTAATAGACAAACAGGGTGACTACTCTGGAATAGCCGTAAAAGTCAATCCCTCAACATGTGCAAAAAATGGACCCCAAGTTTTATTAAACTTTGCAAGAGAACCATGTATCGAGCACCTAACTTTCTCCAACTTCACAAACTGAAGAATGTCCCTGATCCAAGACAAATGAGAAGGCGGTGCAGGAGACTTCCACCTTAATAAAATCAAACGTCTAGCCAAAAGGGAGACAAAGGCTACAAAGTCAGCTTTATATTTAGGAAGTTGCAAAGTAGGAGGTAAAACTCCAAACAAAGCCGTACATGCTGTTGGATCAAATTGAACCCCCGTACAAACAGAAATAGAGTCAAATATCTGCGTCCAAAAATTAAATAGTGAAGGACAAGACCAAAACATATGGACATGGGTAGCTGGAGCCTGATGACATCTAATGCACGTGGGATCGACATTGTTATAGATTTTGGAAAGCCTCACTCGAGTGAAATGGGTACGATGTAGAATCTTGCACTGGATCAAACCATGTCTAGCACAAATAGATGAGGAGTGAACCCGATGCAAAATGGCAACCCACAGCTCCTCCGAGATTCCCTCTCCTAGATCCTCCTCCCATTAGGTTTTAATTTTATGCTGCGGGGTAAGCTGCAAAGAATAGATGAGATTGTATAAACGGGAAATCGCACCCTTAAGGGTAGGCAATGGGGTTAAAAAGGAGTCGATTAGAGAGGCCACTGGGAGATTTGGGAAATTGGGGCTAAGATTGCGAATGAAACTACGAACTTGAAGATATCTAAAAAAATGCTGTTTAGGCAAATGGAATTTCTCTGAGAGTTGCTGGAAGGATGCAAATGTACCAGCAATATACAAGTCCCTAAATGCCTTGATGCCATAATCAGACCACAAAGAAAAAGCCCCATCAATTAAGGAAGGATGAAAAACAGGGTTAGCTGATAAAGGTGCTAGGAAAGAGAAGGTCTGTAAACCAAAATGGCGTCGAAATTGCTTCCAAATTTTAATAATGGATTTAACTAAAATATTGTTGCAAAAAGGGGAGGGAGAAAAGCCAAGAGGAGCGTGAATGAGGGCAGTCAACGAAGCAGGTTTAACAGAAAACATCTCCATACTCAACCATGTAGGAGGAACTGGTGCCCCCTCCAGAGAAATCCAAAGCTGAATTACTCTAAGGATGGAAGCCCAGTAATAAAACCTCAAGTTGGGAAGGGCCAAGCCCCCAATGGTCTTAGGTCTCTGCAACAGCTCCTTTCGCAAACGAGGGACCTTCCTGTTCCATATAAACTCAGTGATTAACTTGTCTAATTTTTGAAAAAAAGACTGAGGAAGAAAGATGGGTATGCACTGGAAGAGATAGGACAATTTTGGGAGGATATTCATCTTAACCGAATTGACCCTGGCCATAAGGGAAAGAGGCAACAATGACCACCGCTGAAAGTCCATCCGTATCTGATCTAACAAAGGGGCAAAATTATAATGAAACAAATCTTCAAATCGGTCTCTAATCTGGATACCAAGGTATTTAAAACCAAATGGGACAATTTTGAATGGGAAACCCTGAGCCGCATTTTGGGCATCTTGATTTAAAGGAAACAGCTCACTCTTGTCCAAATTTAGTTTATAGCCTGAAATCTGACCAAATGACCTAAGAATGTCAAGAGCAGCTGGAACGGAGACAGAGAGATTGGAAACATAT
The DNA here is from genome assembly GCF_003368295.1 of Carassius auratus. Classification (NCBI taxonomy): domain Eukaryota; kingdom Metazoa; phylum Chordata; class Actinopteri; order Cypriniformes; family Cyprinidae; genus Carassius; species Carassius auratus. Next base: position 2,207,490 of record NC_039247.1, on the reverse strand, counting down.
AGTAATAAGTCATCTGCATAGAGGGAGACCTTCTGTTCAAGACCATATCTTGTTATTCCAGTGATGCGTGGCTCTGAACGAAGCGCAATAGCCAGAGGTTCAATAGCAACAGCAAATAAAAGAGGACTTAGAGGACAGCCCTGACGAGTGGAGCGGTGCAAAGGGAAATAATCTGAATGGGTGTCATTAGTTCTGACAGAAGCCACAGGGGATGAATAGAGCAACTTAATCCAAGAAATGAACTCCTGGCCAAAACCAAATTTCTCCAAAGCGTAAAAAAGATAGTTCCACTTCACTCTATCAAAAGCCTTCTCCGCGTCTAATGAAATTACGGCTTCCGGCCCCATTGAGGTGGAAGGATTATAAACAACATTGAGAAGTCGTCTGAGATTAAAGAACCCATGTCTGTTCTGGACAAAACCTGTCTGATCAGCAGAGATTATCAAAGGCAAAACTGATTCCAGTCGCAGAGCAAATAATTTAGACAGAAGTTTTACATCTACAGGTAAAAGACTAATTGGACGGTAACTTGAACAGGAAAGAGGGTCCTTATTCTTTTTTAAAAGTAACGATATGGAGGCCTGATTAAGAGTGTGAGGTAATTTAGAAAGAGTAAAAGATTCATTGAACATTTCTAACAAAACTGGTGCTAATTTATCAAAAAAGGTCTTGTAAAACTCGGTCGGAAAACCGTCCGGACCTGGACATTTTCCAGACTGCATAGAAAATGTTGCCCTTTTAAGTTCATCTATGGTGATCGGACCCTCTAACTGCTCAGCAATATCAGCATCTACCATAACCAACTCCAGTGAGTCAAAAAAACTCTTCAGGGCTGACATATCAGACCCAACCTCAGAATTATATAAAGAGGAGTAAAACAGTTTAAACTGATCATTAATTTTTTTAGGATCAGTTGTTACACCAGAAGGAGTATGAATTTGTGGAATCTGCTGAGAGGAGGAAGCCTGTCGAAGCTGATGGGCCAAAAGTTTGGTCGCCTTATCCCCAGATTCATAATAACAATATTTAGCCTTAAATAAGAGCTCCTCAATCTCTTTAGTAGAAAGAACATCAAACTCAGCCTGAAGAGAGAGACGATCCTTATATATGTTAGGGGATGGGGAGGAAGCATAGATATTATCAAGCTGGGAGATTCGTAACCTCAAATCCTTTAATTTTTTTTTCCGTTGTTTGTTCTCATAGCTGCTGTATGAAATAATTTCACCTCTAATGTATGCCTTCAAAGTCTCCCAAAGAAGGGAGGCTGAGATACCTGGAGTTCTGTTGGTAGTAAGAAAAAAGTCAATTTGATTAGAAACAAACTTAACAAAATCCTCATTAGATAGCAAGCGCGTATTGAGACGCCACGGGGGGCGTATAAGTTCACGTTCCTGTATGAATAACTCCAGTGTGGTCGGAGCATGATCTGATAATAGAATAGTATCATAAGAGCAAGACTGAACAGAATGGAGAAAACGGTTGTCCAGGAGAAAATAATCAATACGAGAAAAGGAGTGATGTACATGAGAAAAAAAAGAATACATTTTACCAGACGGATTAAGAAAGCGCCATGGATCAGAGACTGAGAACTCATCCATAAAGGATAAAATGGTCTTAGAAGACCTCGAGGGCACACCTGGTCTAGTAGAAGAACGATCTAATACAGGATTAAGCCAACAGTTGAAGTCACCCCCCATAATAAGTAGATGTGTGGACATGTCAGGTAATTTGGCGAACAATTGATGGAAAAAATTGTCGTCGTCCCAGTTTGGACCATACACATTGGCCAGAATCACAGAATTACTATATAGCTGTCCCGTAACAAACACAAACCTCCCATTGGGGTCAGCTATTACATTAGAGCACACAAAAGGAACCGATTTATGAATCAAAATTGCAACACCCCTAGATTTAAAATTAAAACTAGAATGAAATACTTGACTGACCCACCTCCCCTTTAATCTGATATGGCTGGAAGATTTTAAGTGAGTCTCTTGAAGGAAAACAATATGGGCACCTAATTGTTGAAGATGGTGAAGAACTTTGCTATGTTTAATAGGCTGATTTAAACCATTACAGTTCCAGCTAACAAATTTGAGTCCTGTCCCTGAATGTCGTGGCATCCTAGACTGCTGCATGCTAGTCAAGTGTTAGTATACACTGCAGCATGGAATGTATGAATGTAACAGTCACAGAAATAAATTAAAACATGGGCGACCTGACTAACCAAAATACAAAACACACAGCGAGAGAAAAAGAGAGAACTCCACACACCCCCACCCACCACCCCACGAGCTGAAGCGTCTTCCCAAACAAGATGCGAGCAAATCCTACAAACTAACAAAAACATCCTAGCACGCTCCTTTAACAGCACAAACCAGTAGTGCACATGCGAGTTGTAATAAAGCATAAAAAAAATATATAAACAAACACAGTATCAAAATATGAAAAGTGACTCAAGTCCAAGTGTCACAAACCTAAAGCAGTGCAGTTTACCAACAGAAAACGGGTTAAATTAACTCCGTTTACCAAACAGACTGCCAGCCGCTTTCAAATTGTAGCTCCAGAAGAGACACCAGACTTTAAGTTCACCTTGACAAAGTCCATTGCAGTGGCTGGGTCCTCAAAGTTGTGTGTAGCTCCACCGGGAAGAGTGATCTTCAAAATCGCAGGAAACATCAATCCAAACTTCACTCCAGGACACGAATGTAACAAACGTTTTACGTCCGTGAATGCAGCACGTTTCTTCGCAACTGACGAAGTATAGTCAGGAAAGAGAAACAGTCTTTTACCTTGGTGGAGAAAAGGGGCCTCGCTGGCCCGGCGTAAAATGTCATTCCTCACGTGAAAAAAGTGCACACGAATCACAAAGGGTGGGGTGGTTTACCATCACTGGGCTTGGATCGGAGAGTGCGATGCGCCCGATCGAGCAGGGGCAACTCCTCCAGGCCGAGGGAGTCCATCAGCAGCTGGGCAATAAATTCAGTAGGGCGACCACCTTCGGCCCCCTCCGGCACACCTACCAGCCGTATGTTGTTCCTCCTCGCTCTACCCTCCAGGTCTTCACACTTATCGGTCAGCTGTTTAACCTCGGCTTTTAGCGTGGAAACTGTTGAATCCAGTGAAGTTAGCAGGTCACTGTGGTCAGTGCACGCGCGCTGCAACTCCGTAATAACTTGATCATGGGAGCTGAGTTTTTGTTGCATCGGTTCAATTGCGTGCCTAAGCTCCTCTCTTACCGAAGAAATGTCCGCTCGAAGCTCGCATGACAGCGAGTCTATTTTGCCGCAAATATCCCCTTTCAACTGATCTAACATAGCCCGGAGATGATCCAAATTGGGCGCACACTCGGGGTCCGTGACTAACTTCGGCGGAGATGCAGGCTCAGTCGAGGGAGAAGCTTTATTAGCACGGCCTGTGCGAGCCGAGTTTCCACGTGCAGCTGCCATTGTCGGTTGAAATTCCCCCAAAACACACCAAAACTGACAAAGTAATCGTCACAATTTTGCACCAGCCTAATTAGTGAAAAGAAACTGTATTAAAGAGTTAAAATAAACACAAACTCGCGGAGCGAAATGGAGACACGTCTTACATATTCGGTGTCCAACCACGCCCCCCCGTGGTGTGTATTTGATGTGTGTTGTGTTGTGTGTATAGCGTGTTGTGTATTTGATGTGTGTTGTGTTGTGTGTATAGTGTGTTGTGTATTTGATGTGTTTTGTGTTGTGTGTATAGTGTGTTGTGTATTTGATGTGTGTGTTGTGTTGTGTGTATTTGATGTGTATTGTGTTGTGTGTGTAGTGTGTTGTGTATTTGATGTGTGTGTTGTGTGTATAGTGTGGTGTGTATTTGATGTGTGTTGTGTTGTGTGTGTAGTGTGGTGTGTATTGGATGTGTGTTGTGTTGTGTGTATAGTGTGTTGTGTATTTGATGTGTGTTGTGTTGTGTGTGTAGTGTGTTGTGTATTTGATGTGTGTTGTGTTGTGTGTGTAGTGTGGTGTGTATTTGATGTGTGTTGTGTTGTGTGTGTAGTGTGGTGTGTATTTGATGTGTGTGTTGTGTTGTGTGTGTAGTGTGGTGTGTATTTGATGTGTGTTGTGTTGTGTGTATAGTGTGTTGTGTATTTGAAGTGTGTTGTGTGTATAGTGTGTTGTGTATTTGATGTGTGTTGTGTGTATTTGATTTGTGTGTTGTGTGTATAGTGTGGTGTGTATTTGATGTGTGTTGTGTTGTGTGTGGAGTGTGGTGTGTATTTGATGTGTGTGTTGTGTGTATAGTGTGGTGTGTATTTGATGTGTGTTGTGTTGTGTGTATAGCGTGTTGTGTATTTGATGTGTGTTGTGTTGTGTGTATAGTGTGTCGTGTATTTGATGTGTTTTGTGTTGTGTGTATAGTGTGTTGTGTATTTGATGTGTGTGTTGTGTTGTGTATATTTGATGTGTATTGTGTTGTGTGTGTAGTGTGTTGTGTATTTGATGTGTGTGTTGTGTGTATAGTGTGGTGTGTATTTGATGTGTGTTGTGTGTGTAGTGTGGTGTGTATTGGATGTGTGTTGTGTTGTGTGTATAGTGTGTTGTGTATTTGATGTGTGTTGTGTTGTGTGTGGAGTGTGGTGTGTATTTGATGTGTGTGTTGTGTGTATAGTGTGGTGTGTATTTGATGTGTGTTGTGTTGTGTGTATAGCGTGTTGTGTATTTGATGTGTGTTGTGTTGTGTGTATAGTGTGTTGTGTATTTGATGTGTTTTGTGTTGTGTGTGTAGTGTGTTGTGTATTTGATTTGTGTGTTGTGTTGTGTGTGTAGTGTGGTGTGTATTTGATGTGTGTTGTGTTGTGTGTATAGTGTGTTGTGTATTTGAAGTGTGTTGTGTGTATAGTGTGTTGTGTATTTGATGTGTGTTGTGTTGTGTGTATAGTGTGTTGTGTATTTGATGTGTGTGTTGTGTTGTGTGTATAGTGTGTTGTGTGTATTTGATGTGTATTGTGTTGTGTGTGTAGTGTGTTGTGTATTTGATGTGTGTGTTGTGTTGTGTGTGTAGTGTGGTGTGTATTTGATGTGTGTTGTGTTGTGTGTGTATAGTGTGTTGTGTATTTGAAGTGTGTTGTGTGTATAGTGTGTTGTGTATTTGATGTGTGTTGTGTGTATTTGATTTGTGTGTTGTGTGTATAGTGTGGTGTGTATTTGATGTGTGTTGTGTTGTGTGTGGAGTGTGGTGTGTATTTGATGTGTGTGTTGTGTGTATAGTGTGGTGTGTATTTGATGTGTGTTGTGTTGTGTGTATAGCGTGTTGTGTATTTGATGTGTGTTGTGTTGTGTGTATAGTGTGTCGTGTATTTGATGTGTTTTGTGTTGTGTGTATAGTGTGTTGTGTATTTGATGTGTGTGTTGTGTTGTGTGTATTTGATGTGTATTGTGTTGTGTGTGTAGTGTGTTGTGTATTTGATGTGTGTGTTGTGTGTATAGTGTGGTGTGTATTTGATGTGTGTTGTGTTGTGTGTGTAGTGTGGTGTGTATTTGATGTGTGTGTTGTGTTGTGTGTATAGTGTGTTGTGTATTTGATGTGTGTGTTGTGTTGTGTGTGTAGTGTGTGGCGAGGGACGCTTCGGCCGGAGCTGTAAGGAGCGCTGTGTGGATGGATTCTGTCGTTCTCTGCTCTTCTGTCTCAGAGAGCCGTACGGCTGCTCCTGTGCGTCTGGATGGAAGGGCTTCAACTGTAGCGAGGGTGAGAGGAAATAAAGTTTAACACACGGGAAGACGCTCTGTTTATTATTCCTCATTTTACTGTGCCTAAATGCTAGTAAATGGTGAACTACTGTGAACTAGTTTCAATGAATGTGTTCTGAATTGTGTGCAATGAAAATAAACACTTGATGTGTACAAATATTTTGTTAAAATATTACTCGTTACACTTTTCATTTGGATTTTGTGATTCCAGAGTGTCCGGCCGGTTATTATGGCGCCGACTGTAAACAGAAGTGTGAGTGTGAACTGGGGAAATGCAATCGCTTCAGAGGATGTGTGTGTGAAGGCAAGCACGGAGCTCGCTGTGAGAAATCAGGTGAAAATCATTGATTTCAAAGAAACCGTCCTGTGTTTCTGGGAGATCTCTGGGCTGAATCCTTCTCTGCTTGTGATTTCTTTGAAAGACATAAAACCTGTAATCTTGAGCAGTCTGAGAGACATCGAGCTCAACTTGGGCGTCACATACACAGTCAACTGCTCTGCATCAGGCCAACCTGCTCCTTTACACGGGGAAATAACCCTGGTCAAACCAGACAAGACCACTGTCTATGTGAGTCTCATCTCCATAGAATTACTACACCGGTTCTGCACGAGTCGCCGTGAGGTTTGATCTTCTTGAGCTGCTGCGTTGTTCATGAAACCCTCTTCTTTCATTCTGCTCAGGCAGTGGACACACATACAGAAAATGATCAAACGACATCAACATTCAGGGTGGAGAAGATCACTGTGTCAGCCGCTGGCCGCTGGTCGTGTCAAGTGAAAACCAAACACTATCAGGAGGAGAAAGAATTCATTGTGAATGTCAAAGGTGAGATTCTTCAAAGTTCCCAAGGTCCATCTCTACTTTCCTGCCAGCAATAGTCCCAAACAATTACAGCATACAGTGTTCAGGATTTAGGAGCATTAAGGTTATGACATAAGTAATGTCCACAGTGAGAATGTTGACTGTAACTATTTACATTAAAACCTTAAAAATTTGTAGACCAAATAGCCTCTCAATGATTGTTTGGTTATTGAAACACAAAAAAAAAAAAAAAAAAAAAAAAACTGAGAAAGGGCTTTATGGCTTTTTCAAGTCCTCCTGGGATGTTCATTAATAACTTGTTCAAGACCATTTGGTCAGAACAAGATGGTGATTTACCTTTTCCACATAAAATTCAACGCTTTTATAAACTCTACATCTACTGAGTAATGAATAAAGAATGTGTACCATTGTGTTTTTGTTTTTTCCTGTTTTCATTCAATTTATGAAGGTGAGGTAAACAGCCATTATTTATTATATGGTAATCATACAATAATATAATATTTTGTATATGTAACATAGTTTTATTGTACATTACAATAAAGATTGTATCAATTGCAACAAATACTGTCAATACAGACACTATCTATAGTCTTTGGCTGCGTTTTGCTGTAATTAATGCTCTATTAGTTTTGCTGTAATTAATGCATTAATAACAGGCTGCACTGACTTCATTAGTTGATTAGTGCTCAGCTGCTTCTGGTTTCAGCTCCTCCGAAGCCCCAGAATCCACCGCTCCTGAACGACAGCGGCCCGCATCACCTGCTGCTGCTGCTCAACGAAGAGCCCTACGCCGGAGACGGACCGGTCATCTCAGTCACGGTCAACTACAAACAGACCAGCTCATCTACATGGAGAAGTGTTGAGGGTAATGGTGCTTGTGTGTTCTTGTGGTGTGCACAGGTCACTGTGTTGCTCTCGGCAAACTGTCCAGTGTTATAAATATTTCCACTGTGTAACGGATTACAAATTGGTGATGAGCTGAAAATATTTCTGATCGCTCTCAAATACAGAAGATATTAAGACTAGTCAGAAGAATGTGGGTGAAGTCATTGCTCCGGAAGGGCCTTTCATTTCACAGCAATGGAAAAGCACTGACCTCATCTGATGCTTGTGTTGTTTCTACGGATGTAATGATGTACCGCGAGCCGGTTGAAAATCTATACAAATATGTGATGGATAAAGTCGTTTGAGATGTTAAATAACTCACAATATAACTCAGGGTTAGAGTTTATATGAATGTTTTTGAGGGAAGTGACTGTCTTTAGAAAAGTTTAGATTTTCTTTCCATTTTGCCTGTGTGTAATGTATTGAGTCCATAAGCGCAGAGCTGCTTTGTTTACAACGGTAACCAAGGAAAGGCTGTATCGCTGCTGTTCCATAAGCGCCACCTGCTGGCAGATAATGAATCTGCATCTCTTTTAACTCGTCTGCTGTTTCTGTTTCATTTAGATGTGTTTTATGTAATATAATTTCAAAACACTAAAGTCAAGTTGACTGTAATTTTAAATGTAAAGAGCACAGGCAAAGCCTTAGTTTGTTTATATGAACAGATTTCCTTTATTTTGTTTGTTTTATTGTTTGACAAAATTTTAAATATAATACAAAAAAGTTAAAAAAGACTAATATAACATAATGATATTTTTCAAAACTTTTGAGGATAAAATACATAAAAAAAATAATTTGGCTTATTTCCCTTGTGGTCCTCTGTATTTTAAAAAAGGAACAAACGAATCATAAGTGGAGTGTAATCAACATCAAGTTCAGAAACTTCTACACAATCATTTTTTTAACTTCCCTTCTAAAAATACTATCAATTTGTATCTATTGTTTACACCCAGGTCATTTATTCCAAGCATTTTACTGTAATATCATGAACACCATCAACATTTATAAAAAGGTTTTTTCGACCTTTTGAAAAAATAAATGTTCATCTCACAAATGCATGAGTGGATTTACTTTCAAAATAACCCATTGTTCTTGTTCAGTGGACTGATACTCAATATGTGGCAAATTGTCACTAAACTGTGGAACTGCTTTTGTATGTTTGAGTAGATTACAGATACATTTCCCCATGTTTTCCACAGCGAGCAGTTCTCTGGTGAGGTTGGACAACCTTTCTCCCATGACCCAGTACACCACACGGGTGCAACTGAGTCGCCACGGACCAGGAGGAACCGGTCAGCCTGGACCCGAAGCCACTTTCTCCACACAGATGCTCGGTAAGAGCTCAAACAACACGTTCAATCGCTGTCACATTCAACACACGGCACAATGATAAGACGCCTGTGTTTGTCTCAGAGCTCCCCATGGGTGTGAAGCTGAAGCCCCACAATCAGACCGTGCTGCTCCTGTCATGGGACGTCACTCCTGCCGAGGAGGACTGGACTTATGAGGTCATGTGTCAGCAAGTCGGAGCTTCAGGGACCGAGAGGAGATTTCAGCTCACATCGAACTCCTCCAACCTCCGTCTGAGTGAGCTGAAACCCAGACACAAATACCAGTGCAAGGTGAGGACGAGCAGAAGCGCTGCAGGACAGGCCTGTCCCACCGTCAGCGCCTGGACACTGAGCGACCGTAAGTTTGTGCCTCTCACTTTTTAAAGATCGCAGACATTTGTGTCCATGCAGCACAGAAGCAGTCATCAGTGTCACAGGTGTATTTGTAGAAATAGACAACAACACATTGTATGAGTCAAAATTATTCATTTTTCTTTTATGCCAAAAATCATTAGGATATTAAGTAAAGATCATGTTCCATGAAGATATTTTGTAAATATCCTACCATAAATATATCAAAACATATTTTTTTATTTGTAATATTCATTGCTAAGAACTTCATTTGAACAACTTTAAAGATGAGAGGATATTATAAAGTGCTTTGTGTGAGTGTTCTGTTTGTTTGCGGATGAGTTTGATATACTAGTGGAGTTATTGATTGCTTATGCTGTGATCCATCAGAGCTTCCTCCTCCTCCTGCCAACATCTCCACCTGTAACATCAGTGACTCCTCAGCCAGCATCACCTGGTCAGTGGTTGAGGGTCACTCCATCTCCAAAGCCATGATCCGCTACCAGCAGACAGAGCAGACGGACTACAGTCAGCAGGTGGAGCTTGACGTGCAGGACCAGACCAACATGCGCTTCCAGCTCAGGGGTCTGAAGACCAACACCACCTACCAGCTGGAGCTCTGGAGCGTCAACAACATAGGAGGGAGTGTGGAGAGACCGCAGATCACCCTGAAGACACTGACGCCGCAGGAGAGCTCACGTGAGTCTCTGTGCTGTCTCTGCTCCCCTGAAGAAATCAGTCCGGTAGAGTAGTTAATGACAGAAGCAGCTTTTCTGTGTGAACACTAGTGAAGATTCACAAGTGCGTTCAAAGGAGCACATGTCATCATCTGAACCCTGTGAGACACACTGAGCGAGTAACACTGCCATCTATAGGATAATTTACTGTTTATATATGATGGAAGTAAGCCTCAAAATTGTGGTAAATTCTCTTCTGCATTTGAACCAGAGAAACACTGCAAAAAAACGCTTATCTTATGTAAAATGAGAATTTTACTTAACCCCACTGGCAGATAATTTTACTTGTTTTAAGCAAAATGCACTTGTAATTTTTTTTATATAAATATTTTGACTAGAAACTACAAAAAATACTAAGGAAGATAAGCCCTTTTTTGTTGCAGTGAATACGATATCTGTCATAACCAGGTAAACACTTTATCTCCATGTGATGCAGGCACAGGCAATAAGATCAAACAGTTCTACAAATTGTTTACAAGTCAGCATTTACAGTCATGATTTTACAAATAATGACAATAAATGCAGCTATGGACAATATGTAGAGAGTACATATCTTCATATCTTGATCAAAATGAGTAAGAACGTGCAGGAAGAAAGACCCTAACCTTAATTAAATATGAACCATTATTAAAATTTAACATCAACAAACATTTAATAAGTGACGTTATTTAACACTTGATGCTATTAATGCCATTCTAAAATGCTATTGATGACAGTGATTGTGAACGGTTGCTCTTTCAGAGCTGCATGGGTTCCAGGTTCACAGTAACATGCTCTTCTTTGCGATCCTGGGCTCCGCCGGCATGACGTGCATCACTATCCTGCTGGCCTTCTGCATCGTCCTGCAGCTCAAGAGAACCACCTTCCAGAGACGCATGGTGCAGGCCTTCCACAACGTAGCGGTGAGACGCCGACCCAAATTCAGCATCTATCACAGTCAAAATCATCTGAATTCAGTCACAGCTTTATCTCTACATCAGGGTTAAAGCCAAGTCTCACCAAGAATAATAACTACAAAGATGACTGTATTTTAAAAAAAGAATAATTCTGAAAGTGGTTCCAATGATATTGTTTATCTGTGCCTTTATTGTTATAGCTGTGGTGTGGATTCTGCTATTCTTTAATATTGAAAACGATTTTTAGAACTGTATCTTTATCATTATCTTTATAGTTATCGTCCTTGGTGTGAACACGGACTTGAAGGTTCTCACACTAAAACTTCTCCATTAGGCAGTGTTTAACTTCAGTTCAGAGTTAGGATCCTGAAGTCCTTCAGTAGCTGCTTCAGGTGTGTTGGACCTGAAAACTCCTGTAAATATCAATCTCTCCTGTTCTCACAGAGAGAAGAGCCTGTGGTCCAGTTTAACTCTGTGCCGCTAAACGTCTCCAAAAAAGTTCCCAGTTCCAGCCAATCTGTGGCCTATCCCACCCTGGAGTGGAGCGACATTAAGTTCCAGGATATAATCGGAGAGGGAAACTTTGGGCAGGTGCTGAAAGCTCGCATTAAGAAAGACGGCCTGAGGATGGATGCTGCCATCAAGAGAATGAAGGGTGAGAAGCATTCAATGAACACAGTCAGAATGTGTGTCAGCATTCACACAATTTCTCTCACAATGTGTCAATCTCTGTCTTAACCATAGAATATGCCTCTAAGGACGACCACAGAGACTTTGCTGGGGAACTCGAGGTCTTGTGTAAACTGGGTCATCATCCAAACATCATTAACCTTCTGGGAGCATGTGAACACAGAGGTGTGCGCCTCAAGTCCCACAGACATTTACTTCTTCTCCAATGGGACATGACTGTGTTTGAGAGCTCAATCACACTGTCTTCTACTGCAGGTTACCTGTATCTGGCCATTGAATATGCTCCTCACGGAAACCTGCTGGACTTTCTGCGTAAGAGCCGTGTTTTAGAGACGGACCCTGCCTTTGCCATCGCTAACAGCACCGCGTCCACGCTCTCTTCACAGCAGTTACTGCACTTTGCTGCAGATGTGGCTCGTGGCATGGACTACTTGAGCCAGAAACAGGTGAGCATGGAAAACTCTACTGTAATAATTCTGCTCCAATTCATATATAAAAATATTTGTTGAATTCAGTAATGAAAATATATATAAATAATATCTATACATCTGTCATGGGTTGCTATGATGAATCAAGTGCACAACAAACGGGAAGCCATTTATGCTGGGGGGGATCAGTTCTCCTCTGACCAGACGAAACCAGTACTTCAATTCCAGGCTGCAGCAAAGTCAGATTGTGCAGAAGAATCATCTGTTTCCTGTGGTCTTGTTCTGGTGGTCCTCTGAGACTAGGTATTTACAGGGGATCTGTATCTGGGGCTCTAGTTGTCCTGATCTCCGCTGTCTTTCTGGGAAGTAGAGGTCCTTTCTAGGTGCTGATCCACCATCTGGTCTGGATACGTACTGGATCCGGGTGACTGCAGTGACCCTCTGATCTGGATACAGACTGGATCTGGTGGCCACGGTGACCTCGGATCAAGAGAGAAACAGACAAATATTAGCGTAGATGCCATTCTTCTAATGATGTAGCAAGTACATAGGGTGTTATGTGAAGTGTTTCCGGTTCCGGTTTACCTAATTAATGCAGCCTAAAAATCCTTTGATGGATTTGGATATTAAAAGCATATTAGTATGTTATGTGTATGCCAGATTAAAGAGATGGGTCTTTAATCTAGATTTAAACTGCAAGAGTGTGTCTGCCTCCCGAACAATGTTAGGTAGGTTATTCCAGAGTTTAGGCGCCAAACAGGAAAAGGATCTGCCGCCCGCAGTTGATTTTGATATTCTAGGTATTATCAAATTGCCTGAGTTTTGAGAACGTAGCAGACGTAGATTAGTATAATGTAAAAGGAGCTCATTCAAATACTGAGGTTCTAAACCATTCAGGGCTTTATAAGTAATAAGCAATATTTTAAAATCTATACGATGTTTGATAGGGAGCCAGTGCAGTGTGGACAGGACCGGGCTAATATGGTCATACTTCCTGGTTCTAGTAAGAACTCTTGCTGCTGCATTTTGGACTAGCTGTAGTTTGTTTACTAAGCGTGCAGAACAACCACCCAATAAAGCAGTAGAGCTGTAATCGGGCCTTAAAAGTTAGGCCCGACAGGTTTCGGCCCTAGCCCGACAAGTACATTTTGATTGACAGCTTTTTTAAACCCCGAACCCGTTTACAGCCCGACATTATTCAAATGTGCGCACGCACACAGCTCTTTTGCCTTTTGCCAACAATGAGCAATTTATTCATGTTTTAACATAATTTACTCATAACTAACGTAGACTAGACCACTTGGAAGTTGGAATAAAGAAATAAAATAAGTCCTGTGTCACATCGTAACATCTCAGCATTCTAGACATAGGCTCATTTAACCTATAAATAGACCAACGCACCAATAAAAACGAGTCATTTAAAAAAAAAAAAATTAAGATACATTTTAAATTAAGATGGGTATTTGGCAATAACGAAATTAAGATAAAGGCTCCGCCGGATTTGCTTTATTTAATAAAAGAATAATGCCAACATTAGCGTAAATACTCTGTCAACATTATGCATTTAAGACTCAATGAATATTTAGTTATCATTTGAAAAACCTTTACTCACAGAGATTAGGCTAGGTCTACATGTTTTTGTGGAGGGAAATGAATGAATCCACTGTATATGTCTTCAGCGCGCTCCTGCGCTCACTGATGGTGCGTCATTATTCACTCATTATTCTCATTATAAGCATGGTCAAAACTTTTCCACACCTCAGACTTTGCTTTAGTTGCTGGTGCAACCAAAACGTAATCACCAGAGGCAAGCCTCCGTTACACCTGCTCAGCATTCATTTTCGCATCTTTCTCGCACTAATCGAAACACATCACATGACCGCTCGTTTACCTCGCAAACCGGAGCGCAAGCCCGAGCCCGGCTAAATTCCCGTCGGGTTCGGGCAAAGATCTTCAGCTCTATAAAGCATTACAATAATCTAACCTTGAGGTCATAAATGCATGGATTAACATTTCTGCATTTGACATTGAGAGCATAGGCCGCAATTTAGATATATTTTTGAGATGGAAAAATGCAGTTTTACAAATGCTAGAAAGGTGGCTTTCTAAGGAAAGATTGCGATCAAGTAGCACACCTAGGTTCCTAACTGATGACGAAGAATTGACAAAGCAACCATCAAGTCTTAGACAGTGTTCTAGGTTATTACAAGCAGAGTTTTTAGGCCCTATAATTAACACCTCTGTTTTTTCTGAAATTACTCGTCATCCAATTTTTTATATCGACTATGCATTCCATTAGTTTTTCAAATTGGTGTGTTTCACCGGGCTGCGAGGAAATATAGAGCTGAGTATCATCAGCATAACAGTGAAAGCTAACACCATGTTTCCTGATGATATCTCCCAAGGGTAACATATAAAGCGTGAAGAGTAGCGGCCCTAGTACTGAGCCTTGAGGTACTCCATACTGCACTAGTGATCGATATGATACATCTTCATTCACTGCTACGAACTGATGGCGGTCATATGAGTACGATATAAACCATGCTAATGCACTTCCACCGATGCCAACAAAGTGTTCAAGTCTAAGCAAAAGAATGCTGTGGTCAATTGTGTCAAACGCAGCACTAAGATCCAATAAAACTAATAGAGAGATACACCCACGATCAGATGATAAGAGCAGATTATTTGTAACTCTAAGGAGAGCAGTCTCAGTACTATGATACGGTCTAAATCCTGACTGGAAATCCTCACATATACCATTTTTCTCTAAGAAGGAATATAATTGTGAGGATACCACCTTTTCCAGTATCTTGGACAGAAAAGGGAGATTCGAGATTGGTCTATAATTAACAAGTTCTTTGCGGTCAAGTTGTGGATTTTTTGATGAGAGGCGTAATAACAGCCAGTTTGAAGGTTTTGGGGACATATCCTAATGACAATGAGGAATTAATAATAGTCAGAAGAGGACCTATGACTTCTGGAAGCACCTCTTTTAGGAGCTTAGATGGTATAGGGTCTAACATACATGTTGTTGGTTTAGATGATTTAACAAGTTTATACAATTCTTCCTCCTATAGTAGAGAATGAGTGGAACTGTTCCTCAGGGGGTCTATAGTGCACTGTCTGATGTGATACTGTATCTGATGGCTGAATGGTTGCAATTTTATCTCTAATAGTATCGATTTTAAGTAAAGTAGTTCACAAAGTCATTACTGTTGTGGTGTTGGGAAATGTCATATGAATAAATACCTAGGGTTATGTTTGTTTTCTTCTAAAAGAGACAAAAAGTTATCAGATCTAGCAGTTTTTAATGCTTTTCTATAGGATATGCTACTTTCCCGCCAAGCAATACGAAATACCTCTAGTTTTGTTTTCCTCCAGCTGCGCTCCATTTTCCTTAAGTGTAAAGGAGCAACTGTATTTAAAGTGCTAGAAAAGAGAGAGTCCATAGTTTCTGTTACATCATCAAGATGTTCTGAGGTTTTGCATATGCTAAGGAATTTGAATACATCAGGAAGATAACTTAAAAAGCAGTCTTTTGTGGTAGAAGTGATGGTTCTTCGATACTTGTAACAAGAAGTAGAATTTACAATTTTGGCTATATGAAGTTTGCACAGAACTAAATAATGATCTGAGATATCATCACTTGGCTGAATAATTTCAACACTATCAACATCAATTCCATGTGACAGTATTAAATCTAGAGTCCTGGTGGTCGTCTGAGACAAGGTCTTTACAGGGGATCTGTATCTGGGGCTCTAGTTGTCCTGGTCTCCGCTGTCTTTCAGGGATGTAGATGTCCTTTCTAGGTGCTGATCCACCATCTGGTCTGGATACGTACTGGATCCGGGTGACTGCAGTGACCCTCTGATCTGGATACAGACTGGGTCTGGTGGCTACGGTGACCTCGGAATAAAAGAGAAACAGTCTAATATTAGTGTAGATGCCATTCTTCTAATGATGTAGCAATATTCTAGGTATTATTAGTTTTGAGAATGTAGCGGATGTGGAGGATTATAATATAACAGGAGCTCATTCAAATACTGAGGTGCTAAACCATTCAGGGCTTTATAAGTAATAAGCAAGATTTTAAAATCTATACAATGTGTAATAGCCAGTGTTGACAGGACCGGGCTAAAATGGTCATACTTCCTGGTTCTAGTAAAAACTCTTGCTGCTGCATTTTGGACTAGCTGTAGTATTTTTACTAAGCGTGCAGAACAACCACCCAATATAGTATTACAATAATCTAACCTTGAGGTCATAAATGGATGGATTAACATTTCTGCATTTTACATTGAGAGTGTATTGACGACTTGATAGCTAGGACTGTATCTGTAGCTAGTTGGGGACAAGTGACCACTGTGGTGCATCGATAAGAATGCAATTGGATGCTGTAAATCTCTTCGATGGTTTTATTGACACTCAGCAGAGGATTATCTGTCTTCATGTATGTACAGTATATGTGTGGTTCTACAATAAACAATAAAAGAAAGAAAATATCAGAATACAATTAAACAACATTGCTGACATGATTCAATTAGCAAAGCTAATAAATTGTAATTATTATACATTTCCCTTTAAGTAGCTTTAGCTGCTTATACATATCAAATAACCAAATAAAATATCAGATAACACATTATCTTCTTAGGAAGTCGTGGCCTAATGGTTAGAGGGTTGGACTCCCAATCGAAGGGTTGTGGGTTCTAGTCTCGGGCCGGACGGAATTGTGGGTGGGGGAGTGCATGTACAGTTCTCTCTCCACCTTCAATACCACGACTTAGGTGCCCTTGAGCAAGGCATCGAACCCCCAACTGCTCCCCGGGTGCCGCAGCATAAATTGCTGCCCACTGCTCCGGGTGTGTGCTCACAGTGTGTGTGTGTGTGTGTGTGCGCATTTCGGATGGGTTAAATGCAGAGCACAAATTCTGAGTATGGGTCACCATACTTGGCTGAATGTCACTTCACTTCTTATTGACTTAAAGAACAGCCTTCATACTGCTAGTTATCAATACTATCAACCCAAAAAAACATAGGTTTCTACTTCTCAACCACAATTACACTCAGATAATAACTATAAAGTGTCAAGTGAGAACACATATAAACACAATATTAATATAAAAATAATACTAATAGGCATTAACATAATGCTAGCAAACTTAATGCTAACATACTGCATTTCAATAGAGTATCTCTGAATAAACTCTTAACAACCCAAGGCACCGAAATACACATACGTAAACATTTAGATCAGGGTACTCACATGTCTCTAAACGCACACATGCACAGATATCAACATGGAAGACATCTATTCACCTCAACCAACTCAAAAATGAAACTAAAACTATTAGCGCTAAAACTGTGTCCTCTCTGTGACCCCGAAACGAAGCCGCTGATTGGCTAATCCCCATAACAGCAAGTCCTTCTTCACAGAGAGCATAGGCTGTAATTTAGATATACTTTTGCGATGGAAAAATGCAGTTTTACAAATGCTAAAAACATGGCATTCTAAGGAAAGATTGCTATCAAATAGCACACATAGGTTCCTAACTGATGATGAAGAATTGACAGAACCGCCATCAAGTCTTGGACAGTGTTCTAGGTTATTACATGCAGAGTTTTTAGGTCCTATAATTAACACCTCTGTTTTTTCAGAATTTAGCAGTAGGAAATTACTCATTGTAGTAAGTTCGTGTGGCAAGGAAGAGGACAAAGGGGTCGGCTGGACTGCTGACGTATTTATTTAACCAAAACTAAACAAAGAACAAAGAAAATCACAAACACCCAAACGGTGACTCTTATTCTGACACGCTCTGTCAAACTTCCGGTTTACTCCTTCAGGTTTTCCATCTCCGGTTCGGGTCAGCAGTCCGTCTCTCTCTCGCTTACATCCGTTTCTCCTGGCGTTTTATACTCTCTCCACGCCAATTACTAGAACGAGAAACAGGTGATGATAATTTTTGCCCAAACCACTCACTTACCGCTCGTCTCCTGATTCTCTCTCCCGCTGCAGACTTCGCTAAACCACGCCCCCCCCTGCCACATACCCCCACCGCCCGACTCAGGCCGGGGAGCCATCCGGCCTGCAGCCCCCCCCCCCATTTCTGGAGAGGAAGTCGGCCACCGCCATCTGAACACCCGGCCTGTGGATCACCTTGAACTTAAAAGGCTGAAGAGCTAGATACCAACGAGTGATCCGCGCGTTGGTATCCTTCATGCGGTGGAGCCACTGCAGCGGAGCGTGGTCCGAACAGAGGGTGAACTCCCGTCCCAGGAGATAATAGCGGAGGGTGAGGACGGCCCATCTGATGGCAAGGCACTCTTTCTCGATGGTGCTGTACTTAGCCTCTCTCTTCGAGAGCTTCCGGCTAATGTACAGCACCGGCCGTTCCTCCCCCTCTATCTCCTGGGGCAGGACTGCCCCCAGCCCCCTGTCCGATGCGTCTGTCTGCAACAGAAAAGGGAGAGAAAAATCAGGAGAGTGTAACAGCGGCCCGCCACACAGAGCAGCCTTGACCTGAGTAAAGGCCTGCTGACACGGCTCCGTCCACTGGACCGTATCTGGTACCTCCTTTTTAGTAAGGTCAGTCAAAGGGCTGGTGAGGTCCGAATAATTAGGAATAAACCGTCTATAATATCCCGCCAGCCCCAAGAACTGTCTTACCTCCTTTTTGGTCTTGGGTCATGGGCAGGTCGCAATAGCGGCAGTCTTATCAATTTGGGGACGCACCTGCCCATGCCCCAAGTGGAAGCCCAGATACCTTACTTCCACACGCCCAATCGCACACTTCTTTGGGTTGGCCGTGAGCCCCGCTCCCCTCAGCGACCTCAGGACAGCCCTCAGATGCTGCATATGCCGCTGCCAGTCATTACTAAATATAATAATATCATCTAGGTAGGCAGCAGCATATGCAGCATGGGGCCGTAGAATCCGATCCATGAGGCGCTGGAAGGTAGCTGGGGCCCCGAACAAGCCAAACGGAAGGGTAACAAATTGGTGTAATCCGAACGGCGTTGTGAAAGCGGTCTTTTCTCTGGACAATGGAGACAAGGGGATCTGCCAATAGCCCTTTGTTAAGTCCAATGTCGAATAAAAGCGAGCCGTGCCTAGCCGATCAAGCAACTCGTCAACCCGCGGCATTGGATACGCGTCGAATTTCGACACAGCATTCACCTTGCGGTAATCTACACAGAATCGGACTGAGCCGTCCGTTTTCGGAACTAAAACTATCGGGCTCGCCCAGTTACTATTAGATTCTTCTATTACCCCCATGTCAAGCATAGCGCCCAATTCAGCCTGAACTACTTGTTTCTTGTGCTCAGGTAAACGATACGGCCGGCTGCGAACTACCACGCCCGGCTCGGTCTCGATATGGTGCTGAATTAGGTTAGTACGGCCCGGTAGGGGCGAGAAGACGTCGGCAAACTCTGCCTGCAATTTCGTTACATCAGTGAGTTGGGACGGCGAGAGGTGGTCTCCACCTGGAGCCAGGGCGAGGGATTGGGGTTTGATATTCGCCTCTGGCCCGAGATCATCCTCTCCGCCAATCACCGTTGCCAACATCACTGATTCCGCCTCATTCCATTTTTTAAGGAGGTTGAGGTGGTATATCTGACTGGACCCGTTCCTATCGGACCGTATTACCTCATAATCGAGATCTCCGACCTGTCGTGCGACCTCAAATGGTCCCTGCCACTTAGCCATTAATTTGGAGCTCGACGTTGGGAGTAATACAAGTACTTTCTCTCCCGGTGCAAATTTGCGTAACCTAGTTCCCCTGTTATACAGCTGGCTCTGGCGGTCCTGGGCTTGTAACAAATTCTCCATGGATAGCCGCCCCAATGTGTGGAGTTTTGTTCTCAAGTCCAGCACATACTGAATTTCGTTTTTGCCCTGAGACGGTCCCTCCTCCCAAGTTTCTCTCAGTACGTCGAGCACCCCCCGGGGCTGGCGTCCATAGAGAAGCTCGAAGGGGGAAAACCCCGTGGAGGCTTGTGGGACCTCTCGCACAGCAAATAACAAGGGCTCTAGCAACCTATCCCAATTTTTGGCGTCTTCGTGAACGAACTTACGAATCATGGATTTAAGGGTGCGATTAAATCGTTCGACCAGGCCGTCGGTTTGTGGGTGATAGACGCTAGTTCGAATCGATTTAATGCCCAACAATCCGTACAGTTCGCGTAGCGTACGTGACATAAACGCCGTGCCCTGATCGGTGAGGATTTCTTTTGGAACCCCCACCCGGGAGATAAGACGAAACAGGGCATCCGCAACACTTTTAGCGGAAATGTTGCGGAGGGCCACCGCTTCAGGATATCGTGTTGCATAATCAACTATGACTAATGCAAAGCGATGTCCTCGTGCCGATCGCTCTAATGGCCCGATGAGGTCCATGCCAATTCTCTCGAAGGGGACCTGCATTAAGGGAAGAGGGCGCAAAGGCGCTTTTGGGGCGGCCGGTGGGTTTACCAATTGACATTCCGGACAAGACGCGCACCACCTGCGCACGTTGTCATGAATGCCCGGCCAAAAGAAACGGGCCATGAGGCGATTTAGTGTTGCGGCCTGTCCCAAATGGCCCGCCATAGGATTAGAATGAGCCGCCTGGAAAAGCATTTCCCGGAGGCTCTTTGGAATTAACAATTGGGTTGTATTCAATTTTGTCCGAGCGTCTTGGGTCACTCTATACAACCGGTCTTTTAAAATGGCAAAATACGGATAGGAGAGCGGGAGGGCAGGTTGGAGAGACTGGCCATCGATGGCGCGGACCTGTTGAAATGCATGTTTTAGTGTCTCATCCTGAGACTGCTCCAGAGGAAAGTCATCACGCTCCGAGAGAATTAGTCTCCCGATTTCGTTCGGTTCCCCTGAAGCAGACCACAGCGACCCTGGCTCAGTTTCTCCCACCTGTACCCGCACGGCCTCCTTCCGTGCCTTATTTCCCCAAGAGGCATCCGCACATAACGACCCCAATAAAACCGTAAACGCGGGCCAATTCGTTCCCAAAATTACCGGATGCCGGAGGTGGGGACTAACCGCCACCTCTACACTATGCTTTTGTCCCCGGGAAATGAATGCTAATTGGGACAACCGGATACTCCACCACATCCCCGTGTACACACCGCACCTTAACCACGCGGCTTGTATCCAATGCCCCCGGTTGAATCCGAGTGAGAGTGGAGAAAGTGGAAGCACTGTCCCCCCCAGCAGGCACAATCCCTGCCCCCCTGGGCGGGGCCCTTGGGCTCACGAAGTGTCCATGGTCGATCCCGCCCCGCCCCCGGGGCGGGACACGAGGAGGGCCGGGTGGACGGGACCAAGGGAGAGGGACAGGGCGAGAGAGAGAGGGGGGAGAGAGAGAAGGAGAGAGAGAGTTAGCAGGTGGGGGTGCGCCGACCCCTGGGCACGCCACCATGTGGTCCTCCGCCAGATGGATGGCCGAGTCCAGCGACGTGGGGCGGTGGCACTGGACCCACTCGGCCGTCTTCTTGGGAAGCCGAGCGATGAACTGCTCCAGCACCACCAGGTCGACGACATGCTCCACGTCACTTCCCTCGGCCAGTAGCCACTTGCGGCAGGAGTCCCGGAGATGTTGGGCCATCGCGAAAGGCCGGCCGGCCTCGCCCAAATCCAGGGACCGGAAGCGCTGGCGATGTTGCTCTGGCGACCGGCCGATAATGGCCCTCTTGAGGTCGTCGAAGACCAGGAGGTTCGCCACCGGAAGTTGTTGCGCGGCCACCTGGGCCTCACCGGAGAGCAGGGGTATTAGGCGTACCGGCCACTGCTCGCGGGGCCACCCGCCACCTTCCGGTTTTCCGTCTCCGGTTCGGGTCAGCAGTCCGTCTCTCTCTCGCTTGCATCCGTTTCTCCTGCCGTTTTATACTCTCTCCACGCCAATAACTAGAACAAGAAACAGGTGATGATAATTTTTGCCCAAACCACTCACTTACCGCTCGTCTCCTGATTCTCTCTCCCGCTGCAGACTTCGCTAAACCACGCCCCCCCTGCCACACTCGTCATCCAGTTTTTTATATCAACTATGCATTCCATTAGTTTTTCAAGTTGGTGTGTTTCACCGGGTCGCGAAGAAATATAGAGCTGAGTATCATCAGCATAACAGTGAAAGCTAACACCATGTTTCCTGATGATATCTCTCAAGGGTAACATATAAAGCTTGAAGAGTAGTGGCCCTAGTACTGAGCCTTGAGGTACTCCATACTGAACTTGTGATCGATATGATACATCTTCATTCACTGCTACGAACTGATGGCGGTCATATAAGTACGATTTAAACCATGCTAATGCACTTCCATAAATGCCAACAAAGTGTTCAAGTCTATGCAAAAGAATGTTGTGGTCAATTGTGTCAAACGCAGCACTAAGATCCAATAAAACTAATAGAGATATACAACCACGATCGGATGATAAGAGCAGGTAATTTGTAACTCTAAGGAGAGCAGTCTTAGTACTATGATACGGTCTAAATCCTCACAGACACCATTTTTCTCTAAGAAGGAATATAATTGTGAGGATTCTACCTTTTCTAGTATCTTGGACAGAAAAGGGAGATTCGAGATTGGTCTATAATGAACTAGTTCTTTGGGGTCAAGTTGTGCTTTTTTGATGAGAGGCTTAATAACAGCCAATTTGAATGTGTTGGGGACATATCCTAATGACAATGAGGAATTAATAATAGTCAGAAGAGGATCTATAACTTCTGGAAGCACCTCTTTTAGGAGCTTATATGGTATAGGGTTTAACATACATGTTGTTGGTTTAGATGATTTAACAAGTTTATACAATTCTTCCTCTCCTATAGTAGAGAATGCGTGGAACTGTTCCTCAGGGGGACTATAGTGCACTGTGTGATGCGATACAGTAGCTGATGGCTGAATGGTTACAATTTTATCTCTAATAGTATCGATTTTAGAAGTAGTTCATAAAGTCATTACTGCTGTGCTGTTGGGAAATGTCTTGTTGATGCTTTATTTTTGTTAATTTAGCCACTGTATTGAATAAATACCTGGGGTTATGTTTGTTTTCTTCTAAAAGAGACAAAAAGTAATCGGATCTAGCAGTTGTTAATGCTTTTGTGTAGGATTGGTTACTTTCCCGCCAAGCAATACGAAATACCTCTAGTTTTGTTTTCCTCCAGCTGCGCTCCATATTTTCAGCTGCTCTCTTTAGGGTGCAAGTATGCTCATACCATGGTGTCAAACTGGTTTCCTTAACCTTCCTTATGCGTAAAGGAGCAACTGTATTTAAAATGCTAGAATAGAGAGAGTCCATAGTTTCTGTTACATCATCAAGTTGTTCTAAAGGTTTTGGATATGCTAAGTTAAGGAATGCTAAGATAGGGTGCGATGAGGAATTTGGTTACATCAGGAAGATTGACTACAAAGCAGTCTTTGTAGTAGAAGTGATGGTTCTACCATACTTGTGACAAGAATGTCTATAAATGCTGATCCCAATGCATATTTTTCATTATCAACATGGATATTAAAATCACCAACTATTAAAACTTTATCTGCAGCCACCACTAACTCGTATGTAAAATCACCAAAGTCTTTAATAAAGTATGTATGGTGGCCTGGTGGCCTGTATACAGTATCAATCAATCAATCACCTTTATTTATATAGTGCTTTAAACAAAATACATTGCATCAAAGCACTGAACAACATTCATTTGGAAAACAGTGTCTCAATAATGCAAAATGATAGTTAAGGCAGTTCATCATTGAATTCAGTGATGTCATCTCTGTTCAGTTAAATAGTGTCTGTGCAGTAGCCAGTACAAACATCACAGGGGACTTATCATTAACATTTGTTTCTCTGGATAATGTTATGAATCACCATTACTTCAAACGAGTTATACTTGAAGCCTACCAATGAGGACTGAACAGAAATCGGGAGACCTTTTACAAAAGCAAGAGAGGGACTAATGACAGAGGCGGTGTGGTGATTAACAGTAGTGGTGGTTCAAGCTTTGCACCACTGCACAATTAATTAACTCCAGATTAAGGCTGTAAAAACATTTCTGAATAACACTTACATAAACAATGACAATCAGCTTCTCCATTAATATTTTTCTCTGCAGTTTATCCATAGAGATCTAGCAGCCAGAAACATCCTGGTGGGAGAAAACTTTGTGGCAAAGATTGCTGATTTTGGCCTGTCCCGAGGTCAGGAGGTTTACGTGAAGAAGACCATGGTAATGACACAAAGACAGCTGATCTTGTCATGCATTATTGTACTTGCGTGATTTTAACGTTTTTTTTCCACAGGGACGTCTGCCAGTGAGATGGATGGCCATCGAATCTCTGAACTACAGTGTTTACACCAGCAACAGTGACGTGTAAGAGTCTGTGTGTATGTGTGTGTGTGTGTGTGTGTGTGTGTGTGTGTGTGTGTGTGAGTATGTGAGTGAGTGAGTGTTTTGTGCTGAGAGTAACCTTGTCTCTCTGCTCAGGTGGTCGTATGGTGTCTTGCTCTGGGAGGTGGTCAGCTTAGGTCAGTCACAAGATCAGTGCAGTCAGAGTTCAAGGTCTGATAATGACTGTTTTCTTACGGACATAATGTGATTTGGTGGCTTTGATTGGCAGGTGGAACGCCATACTGTGGCATGACGTGTGCGGAGCTGTACGAGAAACTCCCACAGGGCTATCGGCTGGAGAAGCCGCTCAACTGTGACGATGAGGTGTAAGTCTCAAACACCGGTGTCCATCTGCAGATGATAGAGTGGAGATGAGTCTGCTTCTCTGTCTCTGCAGGTATGAGCTGATGAAGCAGTGCTGGAAGGAGAAACCTTATGAGAGACCTTCATTCGCTCAGATCTTGAGGTCACTCAATCGTATGCTGGAAGAGAGGAAGGTATGAGATCCAGAGATGGAGCATTGGTTGTCTTCCAGTCAAGGTGCTCTGATGGTTTTAAACTTCATGTTGTTTTTCCCTAAACACTCTCCTCTCGTTCTCTCCAGACGTACGTCAACACCACGCTCTATGAGAAGTTCACATACGCCGGCATTGACTGTTCTGCAGAGGAAGCCGGCTGAAGCTTCACAGCTGACAAATCTCAGAGTGCTTAACGAATGGTTAATTAGATCCTCTGATCGGGATTCACAGTTTTACGCACATTGTGTTTCATTAAATGACTACCAGATCATATTGTTTGTAGATTTCATTGTTTTTAATAAATACCTGTCGTTTGATACTGAGAGCTAGATTGTTTTTAAATGTACATACTGTTTTGGGCAAAATAGAGCCCACAAAGCTTCTGGTTAAGCTTCTAGTTTTGTGACCAAATAAAGCAATATACAACTGTTTCTTAGCACACATGAAAAAACTCGACCTCTGCAGTACTGACAAATAAGAGCTCAGTGTGTGATCGTGTGCACGATTCAGGAATTGGTTGGACCTCTTTCAAAAGTTCAATTCAATTCAAGTTTATTTGTATAGCGCTTTTTACAATACAAATCATTACAAAGCAACTTTACAGAAAATTATGTTCCTACAATATTTAGTAGTTGCTTAAAGTGTGTAAAAATGTTTTTGATGATTAAAGGGATATTTCACTCAAAAATATCTGCTTAACCTCAGGGCATCCAAGATGTAGGTGACTTTATTTCTTCAGTAGAACACAGACAGAGATTTTTGGGTACACTGCACTGCAATGCCTAGATTTTAATTTTTGGGTGAACAATCAATTACAGGAATTTTTTGGCCATGAAACGGTTTCTTTAAATTGTCATTTTTAGACTTAGAAACACTGGTAATTTTAGCTAAAGTTGTTACGTAACACAGAGACAGGATGTAATTGCAAGGCGTGTTTATTGACAAACAGCACAAGAGTCAGATATACTAGACAAATCACAGGAAACACAGGTGGGCGGACACAAGGCTGATGGAATGGTGACACAGGGACTTCGGTGGACAACAGATGGTGGTGCTCGGTCCCATGATGATCCCTTGAATCCCGGTGTGTGTAATCCTCGTGACGGTGCTCGGTGATCCAGTGCAGAGTGAAGATCCAGGAACAACGACGAACAGGAAGACTCAGGCAGCAACTAGGGACACAGGAACAGGTACGGGAGAACACCGGGGAGAAACAACGATCTGACAACATGAAACACAAGTTACTGAAATTATATAGGTGACAAACAATTTAAATCAGCTGGCGCTGCTGATCATCGCTGATCAGTGACCACGCCCACAGACACACACACAACACTACACTAGAAGAGAGAGAGAGAGAGTGAATTCATGAACCGTGACAGTACCCCCTCCCTTAAGACTGCCTCCTGGCGTTCCCTGGCGGACTTACCTGACGATTGTAATCATCGATCAGAGAGTGATCCAGAATGTCTCTAGCAGGAACCCAACTTCTCTCCTCTGGTCCGTAACCCTCCCAGTCCACCAGGTACTGAAATCCGTGTCCCCTCCTTCTCGAGTCCAGAATACGACTAACCAAATAAGTAGGTTCCCCATCTACGAGACGTGGTGGGGGAGGAACCGGGACAGGCGGATTAATAGGTGCCCAAAACAAGGGTTTGATCTTTGATACATGGAAGGCAGGGTGAATTCTCCTGTACGTAGGAGGAAATTTGAGGTGGACTGCCACCGGACTAATGATTTTGGTGACAGGAAACGGGCCAATAAATTTGGGAGCAAGCTTATTAGAGACGGAGCGGAGAGGAATGTTCTTAGTAGAAAGCCACACTTTTTGACCAACGACGTATACAGGAGGCTTTGACCGGTGGCGATCGGCCTTGGCCTTGGTGCGCGCCCCCACTTGGAGAAGAGTCTCACGGACTCTAGTCCAAGTGTGCTGACACCTCTGGACGAAGGCGTGAGCGGAGAAGACCGCGACTTCGGATTCTGTACTGGCAAAAACTGGTGGCTGGTAACCTAAACTACACTCAAACGGAGTAAGGCCCGTAGCTGACACTGGTAAAGTTGTGTGCGTACTCCACCATAGAAAGTTGTTGGCTCCAAGAGGAAGGATTCTTGGAAACCAAACATCGCAATACTCTCTCCAGATCTTGGTTGGCCCTCTCTGATTGACCATTGCTTTGGGGATGAAACCCCGAAGAGAGACTAACCATCGCCCCAATAATATACAAAACTCTTGCCAAAATTTGGACACAAATTGGGGACCCCTGTCGGAGACCATGTCCATCGGGAGGCCATGTAAATGAAAGACGTGATCTATGACAGCAACCGCAGTCTCCTTGGCTGAAGGTAATTTGGGCAAGGCGATAAAATGAGCCACCTTCGAGAACCGGTCCACGACCGTCAAAACGACAGTCTTGCCCTGGGAGGGCGGGAGGGCGGTAACAAAATCTAGCGCGATGTGGGACCAGGGTCTCGAAGAGACTGACAGCAGTTGTAGTAACCCATCAGGGGGTCGGTTGGACGTCTTACCAGTGGCACAAACAGAGCAAGCCAAAACAAAACTACGGATATCACCAGCCATTAACGGCCACCAGAATCGTTGCTTGACCAAAAAGCTGGTACGATTAACTCCTGGATGACAAGCTATACTGGAGCAATGACCCCACTGAATGACTTCAGACCGGTACTCCTCAGGCACAAATAACCGGTTCGGTGGGCAATCGGGCAGAGGCGTTACCCCTTCTAAGGCCTTCATGACCTTCGATTCGACCTTCCATCTGAGAGTGGAGACCACTAATGTCTCGGGTAAAATACACTTGGGAGTGGGCGTTCGGAATGGTCAAAAACACGAGATAAAGAATCGGGTTTGATGTTTTTGGAACCCGGGCGGTACGAAAGAGAAAAGTCAAAACGACCGAAAAAAAGTGCCCACCTAGCCTGCCTAGAGTTGAGTCTTTTAGCAGTTCTAATATATTCTAAGTTCTTGTGATTGGTCCAAACAATAAAAGGTACCCCTGACCCTTCTAACCAGTGCCGCCATTCCTCCAGTGCTAACTTGACTGCCAACAACTCTCTGTTACCAATGTCATAATTACGTTCGGTAGGTGATAAACGATGAGAAAAAAATGCGCAAGGGTGAATCTTATCATCTGTGGCAGAACGTTGGGAAAGAACTGATCCTACCCCCACCTCTGACGCGTCGACCTCCACCACGAACTGACGTGATGGATCAGGGGCAATGAGGATGGGAGCCGAAACGAAGCGGCTCTTAAGTTTGGCAAATACAGCCTCCGCTGTATCGGACCACCTGAACGTCATTCTGGGGGAGGTCAAGGCGGTCAGAGGAGTGACTAGTTGGCTGACGTTACGAATAAAACGTCGATAAAAATTGGCGAATCCCAGAAACCTCTGTAGGGCCTTACGGGAATCTGGACTTGGCCAATCTACCATAGCCTTAACCTTGTCAGGATCCATACGCACTCCCTCAGACGAGACGATGTACCCTAAAAAGGGGACGGACTGTGCATGAAAAACGCATTTCTCCGCCTTGAAAAAAAAAACCCCATTCTCTAGCAACCTCTGAAGCACTCGTCTGACTTGCTGAACGTGTTCCTGGAGAGAAGAGGAAAAGATCAATATGTCATCCAGGTAAACATATATGAATTGATCAACCATATCTCTCAGCACGTCATTGATGAGTTCTTGGAAGACTGCGGGCGAGTTGGATAGCCCGAAGGGCATAACCAAGTATTCAAAGTGCCCTCTGGGGGTATTAAATGCGGTCTTCCATTCATCTCCATTCCTTATGCGAACCAAATGATAAGCGTTACGTAAATCCAATTTTGTGAAGACGGATGCTCCCTGCAACCGTTCGAAAGCTGAAGACATCAACGGCAAAGGATAAGTATGCTTTACCGTGATGTTGTTCAACCCTCGATAATCAATGCACGGTCGCAGAGACCCATCCTTCTTCCCCACAAAAAAGAACCCTGCCCCCGCTGGAGATGAGGAAGGTCTAATGAATTTGGATGCTAGAGAATCAGAAATATATTTCTCCATAGCCTCCCTCTCCGGAACAGAAAGTGAATATAACTTGCCCTTAGGCGGAGACTCACCTGGTACTAAGTCTATGGCACAGTCATAGGGATGATGTGGAGGAAGAGAAGCAGCACGAGACTTACTGAACACTTCTCTCAGGTCCTGGTACTCTTCGGGCACGTTAGATAAATTCACTGCCTCCTCCTGGAAAACAGACACAGGTACAGACGAACACGCAGATACTAGACATGACTCATGACACATATTACTCCACATAGATATTGAATTGTGCCCCCAATCGACTCTGGGATTGTGTTGTGTGAACCAAGGATGACCAAGTACGATGGGTGCCAGAGGTGAGTTCATGAGGAGTTATGTTATTGTCTCAGTGTGGTTGCCAGACGTGATGAGAGTGATGGGTTCAGTAGCATGAGTAATGTTGGGAAGCTGTTGTCAATTAAGAGCATTGACAGAAATCTTGTACGTGAGAGGGGTAATCCATAAAATTACCCTCTGCCCCCGAATCCAGTAAGGCCTTGGTGTCATGTGTGTTGGTTGCCCACCTTAGTCTTACCGGAAGGAGAGTAGATGATGATGGTGATGATGAGGTCTTCTCGGCGGAGATCCCACCCGATAGTAGCCTCCTAGTTACTACCGGGCTAGATCCTTTTAATGGGCATGAGTGGATGAAGTGGCCCACCCTCCCGCAGTATAGGCACAGTCCTTGGGATCTCTGCCGTTCTCTCTCCTCCCGGGAAAGCCAAGCTCTACCCACCTGCATGGGCTCTGGATCGTAAGAGGGACTGACCGTATCCAATTCCGGACGTCTGGTCTCCATGCTGCGAACTGGATGGTTTTGTTGGAAACGGCCCATTCTGCTCAGGCGAGCATCCACTCGAAGTGCTAATTCTACAAGTCCATTGAGACTAGTGGAGAAGTCCTGCATCTAAATCTCCCTCTGAATACGGTCAGCCAACTCATGCAGGAATCTGTCCCACTGTGCCTCCTTGTTCCATCGGCACTCTTCAGCCAGGGTGCGGAACTGGATGGAATACTCAAGACCCAAAATGGTCAAAACTCTGGTTCACCTGAATAACCTTCTGGTGTCGGCAGTCTCGGTTCTCGCTGTGGTGTGGGTGGTGCAGTGGAGACTCGTAGCTGTTGTATCTGCTGGGTGAGCTCGGACACCTGCGTCACAAGCACTTCGACCGCCCTCCCTGTGAGTAAGATGTTCTCCTCCTGGGTGTCCATTCTAGCGATGCTTCGAGCCGTAAACTCGTCCCACGTGGAAGCGCCTGCTACATCCATAGTGGTCAGATCGTTCTGTTACGTAACACAGAGACAGGATGTAATCGCAAGGCGTGTTTATTGACAAACAGCACAAGAGTCAGATATACTAGACGAATCACAGGAAACACAGGTGGGCGGACACAAGGCTGACGGAATGGTGACACAGGGACAACAGATGTTGGTGCTCAGTCCCGTGATGATCACTTGAATCCTGGTGTGTGTAATCCTCGTGACGGTGCTCGGTGATCCAGTGCAGAGTGAAGATCCAGGAACAACGACAAACAGGAAGACTCAGGCAGGAACTAGGGACACAAGAACAGGTACAGGAGAACACTGGGGAGAAACAACGATCTGACAACATGAAACAAAAGTTACTGAACTTATATAGGTGACAAACAATTGAAACCAGCTGGCGTTGCTGATCATCACTGATCAGTGACCACGCCCACAGACACACACACAACAGCACGCTAGACGAGAGAGAAAGAGAGTGAATTCATGAACCGTGACAAAAGTTTTGAATTTATCCACGCTCCAACTCATTTTAACATTATGATCACCAAAGTCACTATGTTTATGTATGCTGAATTAACCCATTCTGTACAGAGCTGAAATGGTTTCACATTTATTTGTATAGAGCTTTTCACAACACCGATCGTTTCATAGCATCTTTATGGAAAAAGCATTTTAATGATAGTGTCATTAGTCCCTCATGAATCTTGCATTAAATCATGAAACTTCCCTTAATCTTCAGCTCCAGGCGACTGTCAATCACAACCATTTCAAACTGAAACCTACAATCCAATAACTCTACAAGCAAGTGTGCACAAGATGTTTTGTGATATCATAAAGCTTAATGATTAGGAGCACTTTTCACTATGCCAGAGAATTGTCACTTGCATTGTGAACATTTAATAGTAAAAGACATGTCACTCATTTGACCTGAAACGGCAGAAAACATGTTCTCTTGGATTCTGTCAGTCTGCGGCTTTAATTTAATAATCCACATGAAGACTAAAGAGGACAAACGTCTCGTCTCTCACGGCTGTCCCTCGGCCGTCTCTCTCTGTGCCATGATCACACACACCTCGTAGACGTGGAAGGCAGCGAAGCCGGTGGCCAGCAGACAGACGGCTCCCAGAACATACCACCAGTTAAAGAGGCCGAAGGAAACTCCTTTGACGATGCAGTAGAGACTGAAACACACCAGAGCCACAGCAGAGAAGAGCTGCACACACAGCGGCGGCCCGGACGAGGACGGTTTCTCACCCATGATGAAGCCTTCAGTCGCCCAAGGTCTGGCAGACAGACCTGAGAGAAATCGGCTTGACTGGGAAAACAGTCTGACTAACAGCAGTGATATCGAAGAGAGTCTGTGTCAAGATGAAGAATGAACAGCACAAATGTGTTAATCTGGAGCTGAAGCAGAGATGTGATCGCTGTCTCTTATATCAGCCTCAGCTCACAAATCTGAGATTACCATCAAAGATCTGCAGTTTAATCCGGCGCGGAATTAAGATTGAAGGGTTTAAGAACCTTCTGATTTACAGGTTTCATGTAATCAAGGTAAGTGCAACTGATAAAGCACTTACAGACTCCAAGTGTGGCTTTTTCAGGTCAGCTAGAGATACTCTGCAGAGAAATAACCAGATTTTAATGCAAGGATATGTAGAAGTATTACAAACAGCAGCGGTGAAAGTTAAGTACAAGTTTCTGATAAAACCTTTATAATCAAATATTTCAGCTATATGTTCTCATAAATGTTGAGAGTGATGCAGTTAAATACAATGAAAATATTTTTTATTGCAATATTTAAGAAATTTACAGGGCAGGACGCTCAAGTTTCAAACAAAAAAGATGGATGAAAGTGTAACCCACACGTCAGATTTATATCATGAAAAGGAGGAAAAATATCTACTGGGTCTGAGTTCACCAAATATGTATAAATTTCTATTACAGTCAGAGGTGTAGTGATAAAAAAAGAGGTGGGTAAAATATAAATTCTGGGTGACCACATCGTAGTCACGGTAAGGTGGGCCACTGCCTACCGGTGTATGTGTATCCTGATGACATCGCTATAGGCTATCATTTGATATTACTACCAAGGTTATCACCGGTTGTTCCCTCATATAGGTCACACAATCACTATTCAATTCATACATTAATCTAAGTTCTTGTTAAAGAGACTCAAGAAGGAATAATAAGGTTGAAATCTATAAAGTTTACTAAATGACAAAACAGAGAGAAAAATTTTTTAAAAAGAGGAATAGAGAGGGAGGCTTATATCCAGTGGTTCCAATGCAATGCACTTGTACGTAATGTTTAGGGATTTTGGATTATTTTCATAGTCGATTAATCTGTTGAATATTTTTTCAATTAATCGGTTAGTTGTTTGGTCTATAATATGTCAGAAAAATGTGGATCAGTGTTTCCCCAAATGCCCAGGAATGGTCCTCAAATGTCTCGTTTTGTCCACAACTCAAAGATATTCAGTTGACTGTCACATAGGAGAGAAGACAATAGAACATATTCACATTTAACAAGCTGGAATCAAATATTTTTTTACTTTTGTCTTTCATATATTTTTAACAATGACACAGACTGGAATGACACAGACAGCTTCATTGCAGAAGGACATCCTTTTGGTCACGTGGTTCACGTGAGATGATTGACAGCTTTACAAACTAATGATATTGCACTGATGTTATAGCTGACGCGAATCAATAAGAGGAGAGTAATCGCTAGCTCTGTTAGCTGTTTTAGTTCTTCAGATCGCATAAATCAGTGTAAAATTAATAGAAATGTTATTCTGTATGACTACATATTTTACAAACATGTCATAAAAGTATTATCTCTTCAAATGTGCGCACCATTGGACTATAGCCCTGGGGCGGATCGTGGATAATGTATGTAATACGAACACAAATAAACCAGAGATGAGATGAATGGCTGCTGTATGAGTGATGATTTCTATTCAAAATAACGAACAATATTGTTATTATCAATTGCCTGATATCCATTTTTGAATTTTGATGCAGTCTGTTGCGTGTCGTTCATTTTGAACGAATCTTTAATATGAATCAGGACTACCGAGTTGTCTCAGAGAGTGATTCGTTCATTTTGTGTTGCGGATTACACAACATGTGGGTTCTGAATCGACAGGTGAGGTCCGAGTCTTTTATTCTTCATGTCAGTCCCATAGAGACGGGAAGAGAAAAGATAAGATTAGTTCATTTTGCTGAATGAGACTCAAAGATCAGAGTCAGTAAAATGATCCGAACTTCCCACTACTACTGGCAACACCGCAAGCATTGGTCAACACTGACAAGTTGCAGCGCAATATGAAAGACTTCATCTTTAACAACAAACAACCTATGAAACTAATAATGAACAACATGAAACTAAAAACGACATAACCTTAATTTAAAATGTCATAGGAACTGTAGGCTATTTAGAGGTGGATAAACTCAATATGGAGGTGGGTAAACGCTATTTTCTAATTTTGGGAGGTGCGTAAACGGCGTTTACGTGCGTTTAGCCTCCACTACATCCCTGATTACAGTAAATTGGAGTCTCGGATTCGGGATCTTCACAATTAACACAAAATTTTTAAAAAAATTATGTGTTTATAAAATGTGTCTGCACTTACATTTAATTCAGATCTCAATTTAGTCACTGACTGCTTGAATAAGGCACATACACAGTTTGCACCTATTGTATTCAATAATTTTCTCTTTCCCTTATTATACTGCACTGCAGTATGCTTTAAAGCCTTTCCTAAAACAAAACAAAACAAAATCTTTAGTTGATCACAATTCAGTCACTGAACAGTAAAGCTGTCAGTCAACAAATAAGTTGAAGATAAAAAAAAAAATACAGATAATAATAATACTATGAAAAAATGGAGATGAATACCAAAGTCCTGAATGAAGTAGGACATGTTTTAGCTGAGTTCAGTCAGTGTGTGTGTATGAGTGCCTACAGAATCCTTGCCGGAATGAACGATGAATAAAACTTTTCCTTCCTTTTCGAATGAATCCTCTGATTGCACAATCCATCCGTAGTGAAATCCAACTCCTTTCTCCCCTTCTGGCGCGAATCCGAAACGACCATGACGCGATGAATCAGTGTGATCTCATCAAGCACACACGGCATCCAATGATCACTAATGCAACAAAACAGTTCAGGCATTCATTTAAAGAAGAAATGGCGAGGATGTAAAAGATTAAGAAGCAGCCGAAATGCGGCTCGCATCTCTCACCACGAGCTGGCACGCAAGTGACGTCAGCCAACATCGACACACTATGTTAAATAATTAATTCTGTTTCGCAACAAAATCAAATACAATTATACAAAAATAATTATACTTTACATGCCTGAACATGTTATGCATTAAACAAGAAAAATAAAACACATACATAAAAAAAATTATCTCAGAAATATTGACAAATATTCATCAATCTATCAACTCAATTATGAGTGGGTTACATCCTCCCCTGCTCAAAACTCTGACCCTTAAGGCTAAACAACAGTTCACCCTGAGTTTGTTGCACCCTCATCTGCTGTTGCATCATTTCAAGTACTGAAATAGTTGGGTTGTGATTCTACATTTACACTTTGCCGCACACATTGCGCTTTCCAACCAACATAATCCTTCAATTTACTTGGGGGTCTCTTTTCTCTTTGGGACCTTCTCAACCTCAAAATAGAATCATGTCTCTCTTCAGCACTCAACCAGAGGTGGGTAGAGTACCCAAAAACTTTACTCAAGTAAAAGTAAAAGTAATTCTAGAAATATTTACTCAAGTAAAAGTAAAAGTGCTAGTCTTGAATAGTTACTTGAGTAAGAGTAAAAGAGTATCGGATAAAAAATCTACTCAAGTAGTTAGTTACTAGTTACTTTGGGTCATATATACGGAGCCTTTTTTTATATAGATATATAGACAAAAATTTATGCAATGTATGTGTGTGTGTATAAATGTATATATTTCATCAGCCTTTAATCCAATTTATGTAATTTATTATAAAACCCTGTCTGTTTATTTAAGTAACAAATATAGGTATCATGCCATAACATATTTTTAATACGACTGACTTTATTTTAAATGTGAATTTAACATTGAAAGTTAATGTGATATAAATATTGCTACTAATCTTTCATTGTTCAGAAAGAGAGCAAATAACATTTACATTATTAAACATAATTTTCACTGACAGTCTAGATTTCATTCACTCTCAGAAACTCCCATTAAAATCACTGAAACTGTTAACACTGTGAAATCAATATCTTAATTATAGATTCGTACACACATCTGCACTTTGTTGTTTCTGACGAGAGAATTCGGCAGAAAGAGGTATTCAGTGAGCGAGTGAAGGAAGCACCGGCATTTCAGCGATGACTCATCGGAACACCTCTGATTGGCCATTGCATTCAAAAGCTCAACAGAACCATGTCTGATTGGTTATAATGCGCAGCGCTGTAAAAACGCGTCTGTCTCTGGCTCAGCGCCAGCAAGCGATCATAGATCTGAATTTAGCAGCTGATGATATGACTTGCTGAACGTACTCGCACTGGTGTGATTGTATTAAAATTAATAAAATCTTAATCGGCTATTCTTTGTCTTTTGGAAGCTGCATTCAACCTGTTATAAGCCACACACGTACAACTAACTAATGTCACAGTGGTATCGTGTACTGTAATCGAATGTAGCCCAAGTTATTACCTGTTAAACAGTAGACAGCACACGCGTTCATCTAATAAGGATCTCCATCGCAAGCAAATAATAGCCTTTGCAGATTTGCTTTCAATTCAGTGCAGTTCCATAGCCCCGTTTTCAACGCTGCTAATATTCTTAAACGTTACAACTCTGAGTGAACCGCTTCAGACGCTCAGCTCGTGCAGCATGGAACTGAACGAGTCAATCAAACTGATTCATGAACCAATTCACTCGTTTGCCAATTGGTTTGATCAAGCCTTTGAACAGAGTTGACTCAAAAGAATGAATCATTCGCGAATGGGCATCGCTTATTGTCCAGAGAAAAGTAGACGGCGCGTTTGGAATAAACTGAAGCATTTATTGCATTAAGATAAAGTAACGAGAGGGGCGTCGCCCACAGTAACGAAGTAAAAGAACAGATTTTTCCCCAAAAATTTACTCAAGTAAGAGTATAAAGTACCCATCTTTAAATATACTCCGAAAAGTATTCGTTACCCCGAAAAATTACTCAAGTAAATGTAACGAAGTAAATGTAACTCGTTACTACCCACCTCTGCACTCAACTCATCAGCAACTTCCTCCACTAAAGATGAAACATCTTCCGATACTTCAGTCTCACAACCCTCTTGGATCTCACGCTCAACAAATTCGTCTCTTAGCAGGTCACCTGCGTTAATTTCCATCTCATGATCATCTGACACACTGTGGCTCAAGGAAGAATCAGTGACATCTTGCAATGCTGTCCCCAGCTGGAACTCGGGGGCATGAGGATTCAGAGCCATATGTGGACTCTCAGCTTCCACAATTTCACAACAACATTCTTCTTCCAAGTGGCTGTTACGCACTCTGCGTGGGCATGTCTCTGCAACTGTGGAAACTTCATCATCCTCAGATAGACTCGCTGGAAGAAATCCACATGGGAGCAAAAGATCTCTGTGTAGGACACGCTCAGGGCCATCACCATTCTCAGGCTGAACGACGTAAACAGGGATCTCTGTATTTGGCTGCTTTGTCACCACATATACAGTGGATTCCCAGCGATCTGCGATCTTGTGTTTTCTTCTAATGTTGATGTTCTTTACCAAGACACGGTCGCCAACATCAACCAAAGCAGCTGTAACTTTCTTATCCCATCTGGCTTTCCTCATCAATTGCCTCTTTTCAGTGTTTTGAACGGGCAGTTGGTATGCATACCTCAGTCTTCACCTCAGCTCTTTGACATAATGAGTGTGAGCTTTGGAATTATACCCCTTTGGATTAATTCCGAAACAAAGGTCAATTGGAAGACGAGGTTGGCGTTCGAACATTAAAAGAAAAGGAGACTCACCAGTCGCGTCATTCCTAGTACAATTATATGCGTGCACTAAGGGACGGACATATTTTCTCCAATGTTCCTTTTTCTTATCACTCAGGGTTCCCAGTAGATCAAGAAGGGTTGGGTTAAACCTTTCTCCTGAGTTTCCCCGTGGGTGATAAGGTGTAGTGCGTGATTTTACCCCAGCTATTGTACACAACTCCTTCACGAGCTCAGACTCAAAATTGGCCCCCTGATCACTGTGTATTCTTTTTGGGAAACCAAAATGGCAAATCAAGTTCTCCCACAACACTGAAGCCACAGTCTTGGCCGTTTGGGCCTTTGTAGGAAATGCCAAGGAGTACTTTGTGAAATAGTCAGTGATGACTAAGATGTTACGGGTGTCACTTGAGTCTGGCTGTAATGAAAGAATCAATGCAAACTAGCTCCAAGGGAGAATAAGCTTTGATATTCACTAGCTCTGCAGCCCTTTGAACACGGGCCTTTCTCTTGATACATCGCTCGCAAGTTCTGCTCTTTCGCTCCACATATTCTGCCATTTTAGGCCAATAAAATCTGTCTCGTGCAAGCTCCAAGGTTCTTTCATAACCCATATGCCCAGTTTCATCATGAACTCCTTCAAGAGCTCGGTCTCTTAAACTAGAAGGAACTACCAACTGCCCATATTTTTGTCCATACTGATCGGATACCACACGGTACAGCACACCATCTAGAATACTTAATCTGGGTCTTTGTCTCAGCATTAGACTCACTTCCTTCGACTCTTTGAGTCTATCTGCATGAGTTAAAGTTAGTCCAGACTCTATAAGACTCATTACCCTACCAATGGCTACATACTCTCTTTGTAGCTTGTACCAATTTAGCTGGATACCTCATACTAGGTAGAGCAGTCTGTCCAGGCAAGTCTTCAGGATCTATCAAATCATCAGGAACTACATCTTCATCACAAAGTAACATCTCCACAGCTGCATTTGGGATAACACTGCCTTCCAGCGACTCTCCCTCCTCAAACTGCTGTGAAGTATGCATCTCACAAGATACAGAATGTCGCAAACACACGGCTTTGATCTCTCCCTGACCAACCTTATCAAACTCATTAGATGCACATTCTGCTTTACTCAACAAACTTGCAATTCGTTCGTATATCTGGATGGTCTTTGCATCGTCAGTAAGTGGTTCTTGAAGACGTTGAGATAGCCCATCCGCATCTACATTCGTTTTGCCCACTCTGTACTTTTTTTCAAAATCGTACATTGACAAAGCTGCGAGCCACCTATGGCCAGCTTCATCCAACTTAGCCGTCGTAAGCACATACACTAACGGGTTGTTGTCAGTTAGTATGGTAAACCCTGTGCCAGAAAATCGTGAAATTTTTCACACACAGCCCATTTAAGGGCTAAATATTGTAACTTGTGCACAGGATAGTTTTTCTCACTTTTTGACAGGCCGCGGCTGGCATATGCGATCACTCTAGTCTTTCCATCCTGAACATGATATAAAGCAGCGCCAAGGCCATTGAAGCTGGCGTCAGTGTGAAGAATATAGGGTAATTTCCAATCTGCAAAACCCAGAACAGGTACAGTTGTAAGCTTCTGAATGATAGTGTCGAATGCAGCTTGACATTCATCATCCCACTTCGCAGATAGAGACTGTGCTTTACCCTTAACACAATAAGATGGTGACAACAGTTTAGTGGAAAATTCGCCTTGAAGTAGCCCATTCAGAGGCTTAACTATCTGGGAATAGCCCTCAACAAAGCGCCTGTAGTATCTGGCAAACCCTAAGAATCCCCTCAGATCCCTTACAGTTTTCGGATTGGGCCATTCTTTTATGGCAGAAATCTTGTCTGGATCAGGATGTATACCTTGGGCAGAAATAACATGCCCCAGATACTTGACGGAAGTTTGAAAAAATCTACACTTGCAAGGTGCCAACCTTGAATTATTAAGTCATCAAGAAAAGCGATGAATTCCTGCAAATTCAAACCTGCCATGACTTTCTCCATGGTTCTTTGAAATGTTGCAGGAGAATTTGTCAGTCCTGCACATCGAAATTGCCAGTTCATCAAAAAGAGGCACAGACTTAATCCAGTCTACCACTGAACACTCAGCAACCACTCCCTTTGGCTGTAAGGTCACATTGTGATCTGAAACATTTCCGATGACGATCTTGACTTTATTCCGAGCACTGAGCTCTGCTTGTGTCAATTTACACTCTACAACTAAACCGCCGGGAATAGGATGCATCAAGGGCTCATCAATAATCATCGTCTTGTTCATGCCACAATCTTTCACTCGATACACTCGACTTCCTGCCTGACAGTCTGACTGGGGTAGTTTGCTGTGCTTGTTTACAGGGTGTTTGTTTACGAAGTACTTTCACACAAACGATAAGCAGCCATCCAATTGGCACTGATAGGCATATACTGTAGATACTCATTTTCCTGCAGCAGCCTACAGTCTTGAACAAGATGGCAGAGTGCATTTGTACCCACTAGTAAGGGCAACCGAGCATTGTAGGCCTGATCAGGGCAGACCAATACTAGTGTAGCAACCACTGCATCAGTTCCACAAGCAGACTTAGGAAACTGTACATCTATTTCGATGTACCCAATGTAAAGGAACTATTTGTCCCGTAGCTCCCTCAACCCGAATGAGGTCTCCCATAGAAGTAATGCTTCTATGGCATAAGTACTGCTTGTAAAATGATTCGGCTACACAAGTCACTTGGGATCCAGTGTCGATTAAACAGTGACACTCAATCCTATCCAACCAAGCTTTACTCTCCCAGGGTTCCCCAGTTAGACCATTAGGAACCTGGTTACTCTTTTTTATGGAACTTCTCACAACTTCAGCTTCTGTTCGTTCCACAACAGAAGCTACTCCAAGTTTAAATGATCAGTGGGTGTCGTCATTTTGGTGGGAGAACTCCTCTGCACTAGCTTTTGTGCACCAAAGCTGCATTCACAGGGTTAGTGCAATATTGCAAATAATGAGAGTCCTCACCACAGTGGTAGCAGAATCCTCCAATAGTTGGTGACTTAGGCTGATTTTGAGGCACGGTATATGATGGTTTCCGTTCTTTGCCTCTTTTCTTCTTAGCCCCACTGGCCTGGAGTTGATCGTGCTCCTGTTTATTCACCAAGACTGGTTTCTGTGCTTTAGCTTTAGCCACGTCAGCTTCAAGCTCCTTTATACGTCTTGTCAATGCCATACTGTCTTGCACCTCCTCAGGGTTTGTTGTGCATCCTTTGTCGACAGTTACATGCAATTGGTTCTGAGCTCTAGTCGGAGGTGTAAATAAGTGGCGATTCATACGTTTCTCCTTAAGATGCTTTTCATGCTCGTAAGACCTCAGTTTGAATAGCAAGCTAAAATAGCTCAATTCAGATTGTGATGCATCAGTTAACAAATCTCTAAGACGCAACTGAGTTATCAGGACTTCATCCTAGCACCCTCTGATAAACTGTTTGAGAAGTAGAGTGTCAGCATATTTGCCAACCACTCCCTTTTCAACCACCTCTTGCATTGGAGAATGAAGCCGTCTCAAATAATCAGAGGGGTTCTCACCCCTATTCTGGTGTGTCTCTATAAACTGAATGTACAGCTCATCTCCACCAGTGACACTACCATAAGCCTTTTCAAGCTCCTGCACATACACT
Source organism: Carassius auratus (assembly GCF_003368295.1). Taxonomy (NCBI): domain Eukaryota; kingdom Metazoa; phylum Chordata; class Actinopteri; order Cypriniformes; family Cyprinidae; genus Carassius; species Carassius auratus. The sequence goes on along the minus strand of NC_039247.1, from coordinate 2,166,713 downwards.
TCTGGTGGTGCATTGGAGCCTGCCCCAAGAGCAACATTAAGAGCAGGAGGAAGGAGGCTATCCAAGATGTATCTTCTCTTATGCCTCTCTGTCAGAGAAGGGTCTGAAATTAACTGCCTGGCATATAATTGCCACGTGGTGAAATGGACTTCCCCGTTGGGCTTAGGGTGATGTCCAGAAAATATTCTTAATTTTGGGCTAGAGGGGACTTGGGCCTGATATTCTGTGTCATGCTTCACCACGTGTTCCACCACCAATCGCTGCACTTCTTGTGGTATGGTAAAAGTGACTGGGGTTTCATTTATAAAGTTTCCTTCGATAGGGGATGCATCATTTGGAATTGCAAATTAGACTTTTGATGCTGACTTTGTGGTTACAGTCGGCATCACTCGAGGCCTTGCATCATTAAATGCTCTTGTAACGGGTTGAAGTTATAGGGCCCCTGTCAGCATTGTCAGCCTTTACATTTCATTTACATTTACACAATGTAGTTTGGCCAAATGTTCTATCTGCGACATCAGCTGATCTGCCATATCATCCAATGTCTGAACGGTGTCTCTCGGTACTGGTGTTGGAACACTGGAGTCACGTTGCACATATTTTATTGATCTACCATCTAGTGGCACAACACCCCATACATTTTGGCAGTCAGCATTCAAATATTATTCTTCAGCAATCAATGGGGTGGTAACCTCCTGAAATTCACAAAGAAGCTCCCCTGAGTATCTGTCACCTAACCACTCTATTTTCTTCACCTCATCAAGATGGTCAAAGAATCTCCTCACATCTGTGAGAGTAGTGTTTGGATTAACCTTAGTAAGTATTACAGACCTCTCAGGATCAAAATTATATTGCTTGCACAGATCCATTGTGAAAAGAAAAATTAAATAAATCCAATAAGTGTATTGAACAAAAAATATATATGTATATTCAAAGCAGTTAGGATCAAAATTTATCACAAGTCGAGCCCCACGTTGGGCACCATATTTTCCTCTGTAACCCGCACATCAGATTTATATCAATGAAAAGGAGGAAAAATATCTACTGGGTCTGAGCTCACCAAATATGTAGAAATTTCTATTACAGTAAATTGGAGTCTCGGATTCGGGATCTTCACAATTAAAACTGCTTGAATAAGGCACATACACAGAAGTCAGTTTGCACTTTTTGTATTCAATAATTTTCTCTTTCCCTTATCATACTGCACTGCAGTATGCTTGAAAATCTTTTCTAAAACAAAACAAATCTTTAGTTGATCACAGTTCAGTCATTGAACATTAAAGCTGTCAGTCAACAAATAAGTTGAAGATAAAAAAAAATACAGATAATAATAATACTATGAAAAAATGTAGATGAATACCAAAGTCCTGAATGAAGTAGGAAATGTTTTAGCTGAGTTCAGTCAATGTGTGTGTATGAGTGCCTACAGAATCCTTGCCGGAATGAACGATGAAGAAAACTTTTCCTTCCTTTTCGAACGAATCCTCTGATTGCACAATCCATCCGTAGTGAAATCCAACTCGTTTCTTATGGGATTATTTTCCCGCCAAATGTATTGCAGTCACAGAGCGAAAAATAATAAGCATATATAAAATATGTAAAAACACGTGTAAAGTAATAACTCACAAAACCGAAAAACAAATGCAATTTTTTAAAATAACAAACAGCACAGTCATGGATTGCAGAAAACCAAAACATGAATTCAACATTTTCCAAATCGCAAACAAAATCAGGTTTCCTCCTCATGTTATTTTTATGTGTGTGCTTGTGGTCTTTTCCCCTTTGCTCTTGTTTCCACGTTCTGCGCTTGCGTTTCTAAATGTTGCAGTTTGAGTTTCATGTTAATCAGGGCGGGCTTTAGTGCCATCATTGGCTGCAAGTTCTAGATTGACAGCTGCTCGTCTAGCCAATCAGTTCAAGGGGGAGTTGACGTCACTCCAATGCGACTCGTGGCTGCTGGGCAGGTGTGTGAAGATGGATAACCAGCGTCAGCAGACAAATCCCGGATGATCTCAGGTAATTAGCCATAAATATTTTGTTAGTGGTTAACAGAAACATTCCCTTTGTGTATTATGATATTTTCTGCAAGCTCTATGTAGTCCGAGTAGGCTGATATCTAGCCTGTTAACGCGTGTCTTGTTAGTTTGGTTTAGTAAGCAATACCAGAGAATGTCTTTTAGGCAGTAGGGCTGCACGATAAATCACACGCAATATTTTATTTATCTTTTCAGTAAAGCCGGTTGTGCAATCAGCAGTAAATCTCCATTACCTGCGCGCTTTCACATGGAAAAGCATTAGCATTAGTCATGAAGCAGCTGCACAGAATGATCACTGATCACAATGATGACTTTAAAGTACCGCACGTGCGATAAGAGAGCACACGGATCCAATGCATTCGGATCGCTCGCGCGGTACTTTGATGTCATACAGTGATCATCCTCTGTGCAGCTGCTTCAAGTCGAAGGTGCCTAATGCTGCTCCACGTGAAAGCACGCAGGTGATGGAGATTTACTGCTGATTACACAACCGGCTTTACTGACAAGATGTGCATTAAATATCACACAAAGGGAATGTTTCTGTCACCTGGTAACAAAATATTTAAGACCAATTACCTGAGATTGTCCGGTATTTGCCTGACACTGGCTATCCATCTTCACACCAGAGGCTGACATTGATTGTAAACAAAATCACTTGTTGGGTTGGGACGGGATGGGAAAAAATGTTGGCGGGACCTGGAATCGTAATAACACTTTGATCCCCGACTTTCTACACAAATATAGCCTACCTTTTTACATAAGTATGAATTGTAGGCTTGTATTTTAATTTTGAACTCAATTGTACTCGCCCTGTGTCTTTATGCTCTCCTTTTTGCTTTAATGTGGCTGGTGAAGGACAGATCATTAACGGCTGGTCTATGTGGTAATACAGTAGCCTACATCGGGCAGTACATCCAAAAGCCCAGCTATCATTCATAGACCTCAAATATAGCTTTTCATCTAAAAAATGTATGTAGTAATAACTTTACATGGCCGCTCAATCTAATGTTAACCTACAGAAATGTGCGCTATTGAAGTGTGTGTGGAAGTTGAACAGCAGCGCACTCACATCAGGACAGATGGAGGCACGGTGCTCTCACTTGCTCTTTAAATACTCAATTTTTGGTCATACAGATAAAAGTAATAAATCTTTCGAATCCGCATACATTTATTTGTGTGCACTCAGAACAACAACGAAACGTTGTGCTTCTGTAAAATAATTAAACAAAACAAGGTGCGGTTTCTGTCATCTTGGTCATTGAGAGAGAAACTCCATGTATGAAAAATAAATATATACAGTGCCACCCTCAGAGTGCAATGTATACGCTCAAATTAAAAAAATAAAATAGAAAACATATGTTAGCATGGATGATTTACATTGTGTGAAATGCACAATGTGCATTGTTTAAGATGGATTTCAGTTCAATAAAATAAAAATAAAAACTACATTTTCAATTTTTATTTAACTAAAGTGGACATGTTGTGATCTGTGTTGTATTTTTTCCACTGTAACTGACAGATTCCTGCTGAAAAATAAATAAATAAATACAACATGGGAGTGGGAGAGAAGGTGAGTCATTCCGGGAAATGGGACGGGATTTTCCCCCAGTTTTTTTCGTAGGATTGGGACGGGACGGGATCTTTTTTCGCAGGAGTGGGACGGGGGATATTTGAAAATCCATTCCCGTGTCACCGTCACCCTCTACTTCACACATCTGCCACAGCAGCTACAAGCCGCATTGGAGTGACGTCACTCCCCCTTGGACCGATTGGCTAGAGGAGCAACTGTCAATCTAGAACTTGCAGCCAATGGTGACGCTGAAGCCTGCCCTGATTTACATGAAAATCAAACTGCAACTTTTAGAAACACAAGCACAGAACGTGTAAACAAGAGCAAAGGGGAAAAAACCACAAGCACACAAAGAAAAATGACATGAGCAGGAAACCTGATTTTGTTTGAGATTTGAAAAATGTTGAATTCATGTTTCAATTTTGTGCAATATAATTTTATATGCGTTTACATTTTTGATTTACGCTTATTATTTTTCGATCCATGACTGCGCTTTTTGTTATTTAAAAAAACTGCATCTGTTTTTCGGTTTTGTGCATTATTATTTTACACGTGTTTTTAAATATTTGATCTTTGCTTGTTATTTTTCGCTCTGTGACTGCAATACATTTGGCGGGAAAATAATCTCATAGTTTCTCCCCTTCTGGTGCGAATCCGAAACGACCACGACGCGATGAATCAGTGTGATCTCATCAAGCACACACGGCATCCAATGATCACTAATGCAACAAAACAGTTCAGGCATTCATTTAAAGAAGAAATGGCGAGGATGTAAAAGATTAAGAAGCAGCCGAAATGCAGCTCGCATCTCTCACCACGAGCTGGCACGCAAGTGACGTCAGCCAAAACTTAATTAACTTCAAATAACATTGATAACTTACACTTACAACATTGTTTCCCCAAAAACGATTGTATAAACATGTTTAACACTTCTAATAATATAACAAAACAATTTACATTTGTCCTTTTTGAGCATTTTGTTCTCTTCAAGAACAGAATGAATCATCCACATCATCTTACATTAACAAACTAATTTGTTATGTACATATGCGGAAAATAAGAAAGATTATGACTTACTTAATTCAACAAAACAGTTCAGGCATTGATTTAAAGAAGAAATGGCGAGGATGTAAAAGATTAAGAAGCAGCCGAAATGCGGCTCGCATTTCTCACCACGAGCTGGAACGCAAGTGACCTCAGCCAACATCGACACACTATGTTAAATAATTAATTCTGTTTAGCAACAAAATTAAATACAATTATACAAAAATAATTATACTTTACATGCCTGAACATGTTATGCATTAAACAAGAAAAATAAACAGTGTTGGGTATAGTTACTTTGGAAAGTAGTTAGTTAGGTTACAACGTTACCATCAATTAAAAGTAATCAGTTATGATACAGCGTTACCTATTCATAATAGTAACGCGTTAGAGTACTCATGCGTTACCAAAAATTAAAAGCCGTTTGCAGCGGCTCACACACGACAGACACAGCCCCCGGCCCCTTTAAATGCACCTAGAAGTCGTGACTCCCGACAAAGAATAACGTCAGTCATCCGACTAAATTAACACTGCAGGATAACAATAACAGGAAAGACAGTCAGCAATCGGCTATTACACATGGCGTTTTATTTATTTATTATCACAGAACATATTATTAATCAAAATTCGCACCTACCCAGCCCGGGTAGCCTAGGCTACTGTATATTATGAGCACCACAAGATAACTCCTGATTTTTCTTTAACTTTAAATAATGCAGTTATCAAAGTACAAGTATGCTTACTTGTAAACACAACCTTAAACAGGCTTGCAGATTTAAATCCATTTAGAAATGATGAACAACCAGCCAGCCAATGATCTAACAGAAATTAACAGCTGCCTGTCAAACAAAAATGATAACAAACCGAATTGAATCCTTCACTGCCACACAGGCAAATGACAAATCGCTTAATAGCCGAACTAATTATTATTAAAGTGTCACTCACAGTCACAAGCCTAAATTCGCTTTAACACAGTCCTCTTACATTTACTCTTCAAAGTAGTGATTAAAACGTAGCGTTAAATTTGAGGTAGAATTTTTGGCGGTCGACAGAAGCTTTTCACCAAAGCAGAGTGTGCATTTTACCGTTATGTTCTTTTCTTTTTCGTTGACAAATTGAAAATAATGTGCGTACTTCCATAAACCAAACGCTGTCCTCTCTGCTATCTTGCCGGGAGTTCGAAAAAAAAAAAAACCACACACACACACAGGGTCAGGCGCAGGGCACAGACGCATCACAGCCATTGACTTTACGATCACAGAGCTTCGGCTCCGCTGATACATCCGCAGGTGGCACAGTAGACCTAGGACTACTGTCTGACAAAAAGCAGGCTGCAGTCGGGATTTTCCTTTCCTTAAAGTAACGAATTACTTTTTTTAAAAAATAACGAAGTTACTGATTACTTACGCAGGAAACTAACGCGTTAAGTTACAAATTTCAGGAAAAAAGTAATTAGAGTACTCTAACGCGTTACTTTGTAACGCGTTACCCACAACACTGAAAATAAAACACATACATAAAAAAAAAAATTCTCTCAGAAATATTGACAAATATTCATCAATCTATCAACTCAATTATGAGTGGGTTACAAAAGCTTGAAAGTGGAACTTACACAAGACCAATTAATAACAATTTCATTTGAGTGGTTCAGTAAAAGGATGACATTTGAACAGAATCAGTGTTAGCATTTCTATTCACTTCAGCCCTCCTCCACTGAAGATGAGCAGAATTCACACAATTACTCTGAGCATCAGATTTATAAGACATTCTTCAAAAGATCCAGTGACAAACTCATTTCAGTGCAACACAAACAGAATTAAAATGACATGAAGATGAATGAAAGCAGCTCATCCAAACCTCACAGAGCTGAATGTTAAAATGAAGATGTCCTCTTCTCAGTGTGGGTTTTAGCAGATGTCTGGACAAAACTCACTTTCTGTGTGAACATCTCGCTTTGCTTCACAGAACAAAGTAAGTCATACAGCTTCAGAAAAAGATCAATGTAATCAGAATCAAGAACATGATGAGATACAACAGCATTCACGACTGCAGATTCTGTTAATTTCTAAATCAAGAGAGTTTCAGAAGAAAGTAAGATGACACTTTATTATATTCACGCCATGGAAGCTCATGTAAAAGCCTGGTTCTGCTCTCACCAGCGGCTCCAGCTCCTTGCGATCGATCAGGTTGAGTTAAGTGCAGAAGTAGTTGAAGTGTTTGTAGCAGGTGTTGACCTGGCTTCGGCTCCCATCAGGAGGATCCAGTCGAAGTGATGGATGTAGACGTGTACGAACACACGGAAAAGACGACACAGGATCTTCTTACAGATCTGGATGAAGTTCTTTGGGAAGGTAATTTCTGAAAGACCAAAGCACAAGGAGAAAGAATGAAAGTAGAAAATCAAACAGAAAACAGAGAGGAAGTGGCAGAGATATGCCTTTGGTGTGAGAGACCGGGTTCATTCCACTCTGAGACACCAATGTGTCCCTGAGCAAGACACTTAACGCCTAGTTGCTCCAGAGGCGTGCGACATATATAGCAATTCTAAGTCGCTTTGGATAAAAGCGTCAGCTAAAATGAATAAATGTAAATGTTGGTGGGGGGTACAATGGTGTTTCGTGTATTCAGAGTTGTTCACAGTGTTAAAGAGACGGATTCTCATGCTAAACCTGGCCAAATTTGATTTTTTTTTTATTAGAATGACTGAAAATTTCTGTGCCGAAAATCTTACTTCAGGGTCGGTACAAGTTTAGGCTGTTTTTTTTTCGATCATGGATCTAATGACATTTACGATGGTGGAACTCCTTATGAGCATTTCTCTGGGAAAGCACGCCTGCACACACACATTGACCAGAGGAGAGCGAGACCATACACATCAACACACTTCAAAATCGTCGGCAGCGCTGCATAGGACTTGTTCAAGAATGCCTCCAAATAAGTGCATTTTTGGATGTGGGGGAGAGATTACCGTGTTCAGCGGTTCCCCAAGAACCCAGCGTTACAGGAACAGTGGATACAGTTTGTCTTTCTGGGGCAGCAATGGAGTGTATCAAGTGGATTTGTGTGTTCTGGTCATTTGAGTGAAGAATGTTTTATAAACAGGTCCCAGGTCAACGCTGGATTTTCACATTGTTTGCTATTAAAACATGGAGCCGTTCCTGTGATAAAAGACCCTGTATTTTGTTGGAAACATGAAACATCAGTATTATAGCTCCGCCCACCGCATGCCTCCAGGAGCTCTGCTTTTCTTTTATAATTATGATAAAACTAAAGACTTTTTGGTTGCACTTTATTTTACAGTACGTGTACTAACATGTACTTATAGTGTATTTACAGTGTATATATCTAAGAAAGTTCTGGTAATACAAGGTAACTACATGGGGTAGGGTTAGGTTTAGGGGTAGGTTCAGGGTTAGTACCTAGTTATTACATAGTTATTGTAATTACTATAATAAGTATATAGTATGTACATGAGGAACAGGACTGTAAAATAAAGTGCTACCGACTTTTTTAGATATATGAAGGATGCAGTACTACTCTATAGGTACTCAAGATTAACATGAGATTAGGTGAAACTGTATGTTATGTACCCTTTAATACGAATTTCACAAGCTCTGTAAAACAGGAAATCACCTGAAAACCTGCAGGAAGTGCCCTTGTCTGAAGCAGCTGACCCGAAAAAAAAAACAAGGAAAAATGAAAAAGGCGTTTGAGGATTATCTGCAGCGATGCTTACGGTCAGTCTGTTTATGATGGATGAGTCTGAATGGAAAACGGCATTAATCAAGTACAAACAAATCATGAAGCAGTTGTTCTTATGCAAAATAATGCTTGTGTATTGGTGGAAAGTCTGTAGATGTGTCTGCTGTGTAAGTGTGAGTTTGAGTGTTTGTGACACTGAATTAGTGCCTTTCTTTCCTAACAAAAGCTCATTATGTTCTGCTCAGGGCCGAATGAAACGATGATTGTTTTCTGTGGAGCAGTGTTCAGATCACAGATCAGCGGCTCTCGTGACTCAATCAGACTTCAGACTCACTTTACTCTGGATCACAGAAGCAGAGGAAGATGTTCAGTGCTCTGAATACTATCTACAAAAAATCAGATGAAAACATATCAAGATTTATAAATTGGCCCTGAGTTTGGCTCGTTCCAGTTTTGTATCTGCTATAATCAATAAATCAAGCAACAGGCCAAAAGCATTATTCAACACAATAAATATACTTACCAAACCTCCATCTCATGTTTCTCTAGCTTCTGATGAACTTTGCACTTCATTCTTGGCTCACATGCTCGAAAAGACTGATGCCGTAAACCAGTGCCTCTTTAATGATGCCAGTAACATTAGTCATCTGCCGAATCAACCTTGTCAATCCCTGCATTTTTTCTCTCTGTCTACTCATTCTTCTGTCTCTGAGTTAATCTTGAAATCCAACCCTTCATCTTGTCATCTTGACCCTGCTCCTACTACTCTACTGAAACTTTGCCATTCAGTTATTTCTGCACCTATCTCTCACTTCATCAATGCTTCTCTTACCTCTGCTTCATTTCCTCTGTCACTCAAAACTGCAGCTGTTACCCCTGTTCTCAAGAAACCCAACCTTGATCCCTCAGTTTTATCTAATTATCGTCCCATTTCAAATCTCCCCTTCATAGCTAAATTACTGGAAAGTACTGTTGCCTCCCAGCTTCAGTCTTTTCTAGTTGAAAATAATCTTCTTGATCCTTTTCAATCTGGTTTTCACCCTATAAATAGTACTGAAACTGCTCTAGTTAAGGTACTAAATGATCTGCTTCTCTCTGGTGATTCTGGTTCTCTGTCTATGCTTTTGCTGCTCGACCTTAGCTCTGCCTTCGATACCGTCTCCCATCAACTACTCATTTCACGCCTTTCGGATGTGGGTATTTCTGGTGCTGCTCTTTCCTGGTTCTCCTCTTATCTCTCTGACAGACTGTTTTACATTTCACTTCAGAATTTTCGCTCACCCACTGTCCCCCTGAAGCAAGGTGTCCCTCAGGGATCCGTTCTTGGGCCATTATTATTTATAATCTATATAATCCCTCTTGGTCAGATCCTCCGCCGTCATGGTTTTAATTATCATTTCTACGCTGACGACATTCAATTATATACTACCTGTACATCAACTTTATCTTTCACAACTGACAAAATCTCTGCCTGTGTACATGAAATAAAAGATTGGCTTCATTCAAATTTTCTAAAACTTAACATGGACAAAACTGAGATTATTTTCACTGGACCTTCATCACTCACTAATAAAATTCCTACTAACTTCACCTGTGAGATCGCCGGCTCTCTTATCAAACCATCTAGTACTGTTAAAAATCTTGGTGTAATTTTTGATTCCTCTCTATCTTTTCACTCTCACATTAATTCCATCACTAAATTGGCATTCTTTCATCTACGTCGTATCGCTCAGCTCTGTCCCTTTATCAGTATCTCTGATGCTGAAACTGTCATCCATGCATTTGTCACCTCACGTCTTGATTACTGCAATGCACTTTTCATCGGCCTATCAGCTAGCTCCATTTCCAAATTACAATACATTCAAAACTCTGCTGCCAGACTACTCACCCACACCAAGCGTTCTGCACATATTTCCCCAATTCTGCATGATCTTCACTGGCTTCCTGTAGCTTACCGTATTAAATTCAAAATTCTCCTTCTCGCTTTTAAGTCTCTGCATGGCCTTGCTCCCCCCTACCTCTGTAACCTGCTTCTCCCTTACACCCCAACTCGCTCTTTACGATCCGCTGATTCCAGCCTTCTCGTTGTCCCTCGGCATCGCCTTGCTTCAATGGGGGGCAGATCATTCAGTGTTGTTGCGCCCAAAATGTGGAACTCTCTCCCCCCATCACTCCGTTTTGTTAACACTAGCTATGAATTCAAATCCATGCTCAAAACACACCTATTTTCTGAATGTTATAGGTCTTAGTGTGTTTTTTATTTTTTACTTTATTTATTTTCCTCTCTCTCTGCTGGTTGCTGCCCCATCTACACAATTCTCACTTACTGTACTTGCACTCTCATTTGCCTATTGTTGTTCTGTCTGCTCTCTTTGTCAATTGCCTTTATTGTTGTTTGTTTATTGTAACGTGTCCTTGAGCTCTGGAATGGCGCTATATAAATAAAACTTATTATTATTATTATTATGATCCCTGAATATGAATGCAACTCGTTTAATAACACGTTAAGCATTTCCTCCCATAGAAAACCATCATAAGGCTTAACGTGTTATTAAACGAGTTGCAATCATATTCTGATTTTTTGTTCATAGTATAGTTAATTAGTTTAGTGTTTAGTGAGTTTGGTTGTGTGTGCGGACTTCTGTATTGGAATAGCGAACATGCAATTCACTAGTTCACGCTTACATATAATTAGCTGAGGTATGGTATGCGTATTTGGCGTGCGGTCCGGGGAAGGGCTCCGAACCTAGAGTACCCCCCAAAAAGCAAATGTACAAGAGGACAGCCGCCAGTTAAAACGACCCCCCCCCCCAAAAAAAATAGCATAGAGTACTGGCGGGGGCTGATTTAGATTTCCTGAGAAGTCGTCTCGTTGGCAGGCCGGAAGGGCCTCCGTACTCCGGTGGGAACGACTTAGGAGTTGGAACGACCAGAATAGGTCACCGTGTCGGCGTACGGGCCCTATTGGCTGATAGCCCCTGCTATTCAGTGGGCTTTAACGGTATTCTTATCGGTACTTTGAAATTGTGTTAGGCAGTCGAAAACTTTGCATTTCTCTGTCTGCACATAATGCACTTTTAAAAGATGCTTTGACAGATTGCTTGCGTTTCCGCACTCACATGCAAAAATTTTGTTGCACTTATGACAACCAGCGTTGTCTACATCAACTAAAGTAAAGCATAACCACACTTTGGAACATTTTGCTCCCTCCGCCATCTTCACTCTTTGTATTAAGCAGGAGTTTTTGTACTGTAAGGGGCCGTTCACATATCGCGTCTAAAAATTCATGGAAAACTCTAGGCACGCCACTTTCAGATTTTTTTCCCCAAAGCCTTCGGGCACTTGCACTCCTGAGGAGTCTGCCATTGCTAAGCAACCATGACCTGCCCCCTCCATGAAGATGAGGAAATTTCAGCAATGGATAAATGGATTTGCAGCACTAAAAACTGCTTGCAGTAGCACTGCTACTAAATTAATTTAAAAATCCACATACAGCTATCAGCTGTTCCTTCATCTTGGCTGAGCTTTCAACGTTGTTACGGAAAAGGTGAGGAAGTTACATGACCTGCGGTGCGCTTGTGGCATTCTGAAAAGTTGAGATGATTTTAACTCGATGCGGTGCAGACGCACCTGGAAAAAACGAGCTCGTCGCACCGCGCATACCGCACGTCCACATTTGAAATAACGAACTTGAGCACGCAAACTACGTGATATGTGAATGGCCCCTGCGTGTGTGTGCACCGCTCGTTCTTGGTGTGTGTGTGTGTGTGTGACTGACAGCATCCGGAATTAATAATAGTCAAAAGAGGACCTATGACTTCTGGAAGCACCTCTTTTAGGAGCTTAGATGGTATAGGGTCTAACATACATGTTGTTGGTTTAGATGATTTAACAAGTTTATAAAATTTTTCCTCTCCTATAGTAGAGAATGAGTGGAACTGTTCCTCAGGGGGTCTATAGTGCACTGTCTGATGTGATACTGTAGCTGACGGCTGAATGGTTGCAATTTTATCTCTAATAGTATCGATTTTAGAAGTAAAGTAGTTCATAAAGTCATTACTGCTGTGGTGTTGGGAAATGTCAACACTTGTTGAGGCTTTATTTTTCATTAATTTAGCCACTGTATTGAATAAATACCTGGGCTTATGTTTGTTTTCTTTTAAAAGAGAAGAAAAGTAATCAGATCTAGCAGTTTTTAATGCTTTTCTGTAGGATATGTTACTTTCCCGCCAAGCAATACGAAATACCTCTAGTTTTGTTTTCCTCCAGCTGCACTCCATTTTTCGGGCTGCTCTCTTTCAAGTTTGAGTATGCTCATTATACCATGGTGTCAAACTGTTTTCCTAAACCTTCCTTAAGCGTAAAGCACAACTATATTTAATCCGGGGGGAGAGAACGCAGGCGCACGTTGGTTGCTGCTTCTCCGTCCGTATTATAATTTTTTTCTTCTAATTTACTACCTCATTTGTTTGTTTTTAAACAATAGAGATTTTTATTACTTGGCTCTTTTTATGCTGTTTTATCGACACTGGAGTTTATCGACACTGGAGTTCTACTGTGGAGTTTCTCGCGGTTTTGGGCACAACATCGTGGTATTACTGATCCTGCTGCCTGGGAACACTGCGACCTGTCAAATGCAGCAGTGTGATAACAAAGCGTCTGGATTCTGAAGTGATTAAAATTGGATATCGCTGCTCCTATCATGTGGATTCCTTCGCTTTGCATTGTCGTCATCATTGTCATCATTCTTGTGACCCTGTCTGGGCTTCGTGGAGAGCAGGTCCTTCAACAACAGTTGGATTTCATCATGATAAGGTACTCTTTTTCTGAACTTCTCTCATTGGAACATTATTTACTCCCCGACGTCTGTGTTCAAAAGACCTTGAAATCATGTCGGCTTTTACGTCGGCCGAGATATTTGCACAGAGGATCACGGCGTAATGTTTATACTACTGGGACTGGCATTAAAGTTTTATGGTCTCTATCCAAGGCCTCTGAAACACACAAGCGTTCTCTACGTGGTGTTTGCCATGCAAACTTGTGTTACCCGCAACTGACTCATCAGAAAGTGAGAATTGAAACTGCTCGATTTGCACATCTAAATGTTCGTTCAATGAATAATAAGAGTGCTGTACTTCATGATATCATATCGGACAATGCTTTGGACTTTTTTTGTATATGTGAGACTTGACACCAGCCAAACGATTTCATAAACTTAAATATGAGTGCTCCACCGGGATATACATATATTGAGAGACCACGTCAAAGTGGTAAAGGTGGCGGTCTCGCTGTTATATACAGAGACATTGATAACCTAAATAGTAGTGACTTGTGTATCAGTGATCATAAGCTTCTCACTTTTAATTTAAATGTTCCACTTTTAAGTAGTACTCAAACAAGGGTCATTAGTTTTAGAAATGTCAAGAATCTTAACTATGACAATCTCTCCTGCCTGATCTCAGAGCACTCAGGTGTAGAAACTGTTGATCACTATAATTCTATTTTGTCATCTGCTTTGGATGAGTTAGCCCCTAGGAGAGAACGAGTTGTTTCATTTAGTAAATCTTCTCCTTGGTACACTACTGAGTTAAGGGCTATGAAGATGAAAAGCAGGCAGCTTGAACGTCAATATAAGAAATCGGGTTTGACAGTTCATAAACTTATGTATGATGGTCACTTGAGTCAATACGCTGAAGCACTCAAAGAAGCAAGAACAAAGTACTACTCATTTATTATTAGTGATGGTGCTGCAAACCCAAATAAGATTTTTAAGACAATCAATAGCCTTCTTGCACCAATCAAGTCACCAATTTGTTCCTCCGTACAAGAGTGTAACAAGTTTCTCAGTTTCTTCATGGAAAAAATTGAAAACATCTATAAGTCTATCAGTTTGGTACCCTGCTCTGCAGTTCCTGTGATCTTTCCCCCTAGTTTTCCCGAAAGTGCATTTTCTAGTTTTAGCATAGTCACTAATGATTGTATTCTGAAATTAGTGATGGCAATGAATACAACTACATGTACTCTTGAACCAATCCCAACATCTGTTCTAAAGGGATGTCTCTCGTCAATTTGCCCCCTCATCTTGAACACTGTGAACACCTCCCTCATTACTGGTTCAGTTCCAAAAGCCCTTAAAATTGCAGCTATTACACCAGTCCTTAAAAAGCCTGGATGTGATAAGTCAGATCTATCTAATTACAGACCTATCTCAAACTTACCCTTTCTTGCTAAAGTTTTAGAACGTGTTGTTGTGGCACAGCTCCACTCACACTTGTCTTCCAACAAGCTCTTTGAACCTTTTCAGTCTGGGTTTAGAAAGGGACATAGTACAGAAACAGCCCTGGTTCGAGTTATGAATGATCTGCTTATCTCAGCTGACTCTGGAGCCTCCACCATCCTGGTCCTGTTGGATCTTAGTGCTGCATTTGATACAGTGTGCCATTCTATCCTGATAAACAGGCTGGAGAGGTGGCTTGGTATCACTGGTACGGTACTAAACTGGTTTAAATCTTACCTCACTGATCGTACCCAGTTTGTTGTTTTGGGAAACAACAAATCTGAACTTGGACAGGTCTGTCATGGGGTTCCTCAGGGATCTGTAATGGGTCCTATATTGTTTAGTGTGTATATGCTTCCTTTGGGACAAATTATTAGGAAATATGGTTTGGGGTATCACTTTTATGCAGATGATACGCAAATTTACATCAGCTCCAAGTCTGATCCTACTCACACCTCAACAGTTCTTTCAGAGTGTGTGCTGGAAATAAAAACATGGATGCACCATAATTTTTTAAAACTAAATTCTTCTAAAACAGAGGTTCTACTCATTGGCACACCAGCAGCTATTCATAAGGGTAGTAATCTTAATTTGACTATGGATGACAGTGTAGTACTTCCATCTGCTCAGGCTCGTAACCTTGGAGTAATTTTTGACACTCATCTGACACTAGACTCTCACATTAAGAACATTACAAAATCTGCTTTCCATCACCTCAGAAACATTGCAAGAATTAGGCCTTTCCTCACTCCACCCGACGCTGAAAGGCTTATTCATGCATTTGTTACTTCGAGGATTGACTACTGCAATGCACTATTCATTGGCTTACCTGCTAAATTAATCAAACGCCTGCAGTATATCCAGAATTCAGCTGCTCGTATTCTCACATATACTCCATCACGTCAGCATATCACAGGCGTGCTTTATAGTTTGCATTGGCTTCCTGTACAGTCACGTATCGTTTTTAAAACTCTAACATTAACATATAAAGCTATACATGGAACTGCCCCTTCTTATATTTGTGACTTAGTCACCCGATACATGCCTTCTCGTTCCCTTCGGTCTGCTGATTCCCCTAATCTTCAACAGCCTCCCTATAGATTAAAATCTATGGGGGAGAGAGCTTTCTCTGTTGCTGCACCCAGGTTATGGAACGCGCTCCCCATTGCTCTTAGAGAAGCTCACACAATAGCCAGTTTTAAGAAGCTGTTGAAAACTCATCTTTTTAAAATTGCTTTTATGGACTATCAGTAATATTCTACTATGTTGTACTATAATGAATATTTTATGATTTATACTTTTTTTTTTACTTTGTATTTGCATTTATTGTAGTTTTTGAATTGTATTTCTCTGTAGCGCTTTGGGTTCTAGAAAAGTGCATTATAAATAAAATGTATTATTATTATTATTATTATGTGCTAGGAAAGGGTGTTATGTGAAGTGTTTCCGGTTCCAGTTTACCTAATTAATGCAGCCTAAAAATCCTTTAACGGATTTGGATATTAAAAGCATATTAGTATGTTATGTGTATGCCAGGTTAAAGAGATGGGGCTTTAATCTAGATTTAAACTGCAAGAGTGTGTCTGCCTCCCGAACAATGTTAGGTAGGTTATTCCAGAGTTTAGGCGCCAAATAGGAAAAGGACCTGCTGCCCGCAGTTTATTTTGATATTCTAGGTATTATCAAATTGCCTGAGTTTTGAGAACGTAGCGGACGTAGAGGAGTACAATGTAAAAGGAGCTCATTCAAATACTGAGGTGCTAAACCATTCAGGGCTTTATAAGTAATAAGCAATATTTAAAAATCTATACAATGTTTGATAGGGAGCCAGTGCAGCGATGACAGGACCAGGCTAATATGGTCATACTTCCTGGTTCTAGTAAGAACTCTTGCTGCTGCATTTTGGACTAGCTGTAGTTTGTTTACTAAGCGTGCAGAACAACCACCCAATAAAGCATTACAATAATCTAACCTTGAAGTCATAAATGCATAGATTAACATTTCTGCATTTGACATTGAGAGCATAGGCCGTAATTTAGATATATTTTTGAGATGGAAAAATGCAGTTTTACGAATGCTAGAAACGTGGCTTTCTAAGGAAAGATTGCGATCAAATAGCACACCTAGGTTCCTAACTGATGACGAAGAATTGACAGAGCAACCATCAAGTCTTAGACAGTGTTCTATGTTATTACAAACAGAGTTTTTAGGTCCTATAATTAACACCTCTTTTTTCTGAATTTAGCAGTAAGAAATTACTTGTCATGCAATTTTTTATATCGACTATGCATTCCATTAGTTTTTCAAATTGGTGTGTTTCACCGGGCTGTGAATAAATATAGAGCTGAGTATCATCAGCATAACAGTGAAAGCTAACACCATGTTTCCTGATGATATCTCCCAAGGGTAACATATAAAGCGTGAAGAGTAGCGGCCCTAGTACTGAGCTTTGAGGTACTCTATACTGCACTTGTGATCGATATGATACCTCTTCATTCACTGCTAAAAGTTAATTCTCAGCACATAGAGACTCTTTCACCTAGATATCACACTATAGAGACTGTGTCTGTTCCACGAACTAGAAAATACAAAAAACATCCAAACCAAGTTAAGGTTAACAATTTAATTGAGGTTCAACAAATAAAAAACAAATGCAATATGGATAAACAAATGATAAAGATTGGCTTATTGAATATCAGATCCATTTCTACGAAAACACTTTTTGTAAATAATATGATAACTGATCATAATATAGATGTGCTCTGCTTGACAGAAACCTGGCTAAAACCTGATGATTACATTATTTTAAATGAGTCCACCCCCCAAGATTATTGTTATAAACACGAGCCGCGTCTAAAAGGCAAAGGGGGAGGTGTTGCTTCAATTTATAACAACGTTTTCAGAATTTCTCAGAGGGCAGGCTTCAAGTATAACTCGTTTGAAGTAATGGTGCTTCATATAACATTATCCAGAGAAACCAATGTTAATGATAAATCCCCTGTTATGTTTGTACTGGCTACTGTATACAGGCCACCAGGGCACCATACAGACTTTATTAAAGAGTTTGGTGATTTTACATCCGAGTTAGTTCTGGCTGCAGATAAAGTCTTAATAGTTGGTGATTTTAATATCCATGTCGATAATGAAAAAGATGTATTGGGATCAGCACTTATAGACATTCTGAACTCTATTGGTGTTAGACAACACGACTTACTCATTGTCGAAATCATACTCTAGATTTAATACTGTCACATGGAATTGATGTTGATAGTGTTGAAATTATTCAGCCAAGTGATGATATCTCAGATCATTATTTAGTTCTGTGTAAACTTCATATAGCCAAAATTGTAAATTCTACTTCTTGTTACAAGTATCGAAGAACCATCACTTCTACCACAAAAGACTGCTTTTTAAGTTATCTTCCTGATGTATCCGAATTCCTTAGCATATCCAAAACCTCAGAACAACTTGATGATGTAACAAAAACTATGGACTCTCTCTTTTCTAGCACTTTAAATACAGTTGCTCCTTTACGCTTAAGAAAGGTTAAGGAAAACAGTTTGACACCATGGTATAATGAGCATACTCGCACCCTAAAGAGAGCAGCCCGAAAAATGGAGCGCAGCTGGAGGAAAACAAAACTAGAGGTATTTCGTATTGCTTGGCGGGAAAGTAGCATATCCCACAGAAAAGCATTAAAAACTGCTAGATCTGATTACTTTTCTTCTCTTTTAGAAGAAAACAAACATAACCCCAGGTATTTATTCAATACAGTGGCTAAATTAACAAAAAATAAAACCTCAACAAGTGTTGACATTTCCCAACACCACAGCAGTAATGACTTTATGAACTACTTTACTTCTAAAATCGATACTATTAGAGATAAAATTGCAACCATTCAGCCGTCAGCTACAGTTTCGCATCAGACAGTGCACTATAGACCCCCTGAGGAACAGTTCCACTCATTCTCTACTATAGGAGAGGAAGAATTGTATAAACTTGTTAAATCATCTAAACTTACAACATGTATGTTAGACCCTATACCATCTAAGCTCTTAAAAGAGGTGCTTCCAGAAGTCATAGGTCCTCTTCTGACTATTATTAATTCCTCATATAAGTACGATTTAAACCATGCTAATGCCCTTCCACTGATGCCAACAAAGTGATCAAGTCTATGCAAAATAATGTTGTGGTCAATTGTGTCAAACGCAGCACTAAGATCCAATAAAACTAATAGAGAGATACACCCACGATCAGATGATAAGAGCAGATTATTTGTAACTCTAAGGAGAGCAGTCTCAGTACTATGATACGGTCTAAATCCTGACTGGAAATCCTCACATATACCATTTTTCTCTAAGAAGGAATATAATTGTGAGGATACCACCTTTTCTAGTATCTTGGACAGAAAAGGGAGATTCGAGATTGGTCTATAATTAACTAGTTCTTTGGGGTCAAGTTGTGGTTATTTTATGAGAGGTTTAATAACAGCCAGTTTGAAGGTTTTTGGGACATATCCTAATGACAATGAGGAATTAATAATAGTCAAAAGAGGACATATGACTTCTGGAAGCACCTCTTTTAGGAGCTTAGATGGTATAGGGTCTAACATACATGTTGTAGGTTTAGATGATTTAACAAGTTTATACAATTCTTCCTCTCCTATAGTAGAGAATGAGTGGAACTGTTCCTCAGGGGGTCTATAGTGCACTGTCTGATGTGATACTGTAGCTGACGGCTGAATGGTTGCAATTTTATCTCAAATAGTATCGATTTTAGAAGTAAAGTAGTTCATAAAGTCATTACTGCTGTGGTGTTGGGAAATGTCAACACTTGTTGAGGCTTTATTTTTCGTTAATTTAGCCACTGTATTGAATAAATACCTGGGCTTATGTTTGTTTTCTTCTAAAAGAGAAGAAAAGTAATCAGATCTAGCAGTTTTTAATGCTTTTCTGTAGGTTATGTTACTTTCCTGCCAAGCAATACGAAATACCTCTAGTTTTGTTTTCCTCCAGCTGCACTCCATTTTTCGGGCTGCTCTCTTTAGGGTGCGAGTATGCTCATTATACCATGGTGTCTAACTGTTTTCCTAAACCTTCAAGCGTAAAGGAGAAACTGTATTTAAAGTGCTAGAAAAGAGAGAGTCCATAGTTTATGTTACATCATCAAGTTGTTCTGAGGTTTTGGATATGCTAAGGAATTTGGATACATCAGGAAGATAACTTAAAAAGCAGTCTTTTGTGGTAGAAGTGATGGTTCTTCGATACTTGTAACAAGAAGTAGAATTTACAATTTTGGCTATATGAAGTTTGCACAGAAATAAATAATGATCTGAGATATCATCACTTGGCTGAATAATTTCAACACTATCAACATCAATTCCATGTGATGGTATTAAATCTAGAGTATGATTTCGACAATGAGTAGGTCCTGAAACATGTTGTCTAACACCAATAGAGTTCAGAATGTCTATAAATGCTGATCCCAATGCATCTTTTTCATTATCGACATGGATATTAAAATCACCAACTATTAAAACTTTATCTGCAGCCAGAACTAACTCGTATGTAAAATCACCAATCTCTTTAATAAAGTCTGTATGGTGGCCTGGTGGCCTGTATACAGTAGCCAGTACAAACATAACAGGAGATTTATCATTAACATTTGTTTCTCTGGATAATGTTATATGTAGCACCATTACTTCAAACGAGTTATACTTGACGCCTGCCCTCTGAGAAATCCTGAAAACGTTGTTATAAATTGAAGCAGCTCCTCCCCCTTTGCCTTTTAGACGTGGCTCGTGTTTATAACAGCAATCTTGGGGGGTGGACTCATTTAAAATAATGTAATCATCAGGTTTTAGCCAGGTTTCTGTCAAACATCTATATTATGATAAGTTATCATATTATTTACAAAAAGTGTTTTCGTAGAAATGAATCTGATATTCAATAAGCCAAGCTTTATCATTTGTTTATCCATATTGCATTTGTTTTTTATTTGTTGAACCTGTGGGCACCACTTAGACATCCAGCCATTGAGTGATGACAATCTGCTATGCATCTCATCACCACGGTAAGCAGGGAGAGGATCAGAGCATATTACAGTGTCTGACATCGTGCTTGCAAGTTCACACAAAGTTAAAGTTATTTTTAGTGATCTCAGACTGGCGAAGTCGAACATCATTAGCGCCGGCATGAATAACAATCATACTGTATTTACGTTTAGCATTTGCCAGCACTTTTAAATTTGCCAAGTTGTCAGGTGCTCTGGCTCCCGGTAAACATTTGACTATGGTGGCTGGTGTCTCTATATTCACGTTCCGTACAATAGAATCACCAATAACTAGAGCACTTTCATCAGGTTTCTCAGTGGGTGCATCACTGAGTGGGTAGAACCTGTTAAATGTTTTGATCGGAACAGAAGAGCAGTGTTTTGACCCACGACTACACTGCCTCACCATCACCCAGTTGCCCTGCTGCAGGGGCTCTGTTTCTGGAACCAAACAATGTACAGGAATCCCTGAGCTAGACGCATCCAAAGCTGTATCTAGAGCCCTAATATTCTTACTGTCCTCAATTAAAGTTTGGATGCGTGTCTCTAATTCTGAAATCTTCTCTGTCAGCCTAACTATTTCCCTGCATTTATCACATGTGAATCTCTCATCAGCGACAAAGATAGATAAACTGTACATGTGGCAAGAGGTGCAAATAACGATAGCAAGCGAAGCCATTACTCACCGTGCTTGATGAAATATTCTTACTGCAGTTGTTTGATGAACTTGTGAAAAACTGGAGCGAGAGAGAGGAGAGGAGAAAAGAAAACGCTAATGACAATCTAACGAGTGCTAACGCTTTGCTGGTGCACTGCACTCATGGAAAAGTGAATGATCAAAGTTAATCTGATAAGATTGATCAATAATATCAGAAATATGGCGTGAATTAAGTTATATTTTACCACTATAAAAAACAAACAAACAAACAGACAGTGATAGTAAGATAAAGATTCTAGAGAAAAAAATAAAATAAAAACAGCTACACGGAGCTACGATTAGCTACAGAAGGCCAACAGGAAGTAGAGAAAACACTGTCCACTGTTCCAGAGAAGTAAAGGGGAGCATGAGAAGAGGAGGAGAGATAGCTGCTTGTGCCGGCTGCTGTAAATGTTGGCTGCACGAAGAGTAAAAAGGGTTAGTAACATTTGATGGGGCAAGCTAAAAATGAATGGGTCACTCTTTTGGTTAGTAAAGGCGGGCATACACTGTGCGATTTCTTTGCGATTTCAGCAAGGTACCAACTCACACTGTACGGGTAGATCGCATGCGATGTAAAGCCAAAGCTCACGATTTTTGTGCACTCACTGTATGGTCCGATAGTCGAGTTGCGATTTGACTGCTCACACTATACGTGAGGAATCAACCGAATCAACACGTAGGATCCCTCAGAACCCGGATGTTTGTGGCTGTTTCAGAATAAACATGCTTTGCCGGGATAAACGCACTGCTTTGGTGCTATGCGCAAAGCGCAATTGTGTGTGCTGAAACGTCCAAAAAAAAAAGGCGTCGGCGTATCTAGACTCGCAGGTGGCTGGGAAGACGTGGCCAATATGGTCAATCCATTTTGCAACGCGAACTGGAGGTAAGCAGGCATTTTTTCCCCTCTTTTATTTTTATTTTTCTTTGCCATTACTCCACAAGTTATCCCTCCATCACACCAGTCCACACTACAAGCTGTGTCAGGTGTCACCATGGTTTCGTTTATGGTTTCACGCACGCGCAGTGAGGGAAACGCGGAAAGCCCTGCTTCAATAGTGCGATACCTCACGAGAGGCGACCAAAATTTCTGACATGTCAGAAATCCATCCGATCAACCGATTGCCGGTTGGGAGAGGCTTATTGCCTCTCGTTTCCCCTTGTACACTGCACGAACACTGCACAACAAATGATGCACGAAAATGCTGAAATTCGGCCCGACCCGAAAAAATAGTCGTACAAGTCAGAATTCGGCTCAAAATCGGATGAAAATCGCACAGTGTATGCCTGGCCTAAGACTGTCACTGAAGTCTGGAAAAGAGCAATATCACATCCACATCGCAGGCTTTTGCGATTAGTATATCGCAAAGTCTCAAATCGTGATTTCGATTAGATTTTGATTAATCGCAGAGCCCTAGTTGGGAGGCAACCAATCAGAATGCAGAAGTCCTCTTCTTGAGAGGATTCAATAAGAATGCAGTCTCGTAAACTTTGGTTCAGACCACATTAGTTCCAAAGTATTTTCATGGTAGAATGCTTGTTTTTTAGAATAAAAACAGTTAATTTGCTCAAAACAACAACACCGATTTGACTAACTGCATTTAGGCTGCACAAAGGCTAGTAAAGCCACCTATAAAACTGCAATAAACTCCTATAAGCTGGTGTGTGTGTGTGTGGGGGGGGGGGGTAACATACACTGTGTAATAAAGGCAGGAATCTCTGTCTGTCTGTCTGTCTGCACATTTATAATGTCGAGAACCTTCATCACCTTCAGTGCTTGGCTCTCCAGTGTTTGTACTGTTTTTGTTTGTTTTTCCTGTTTTTTGTTTAACAAACACGATCAGTTTCATCAGGGATGAACTGCTGAACATTCGGCAGAACACACCACAAGATCTTTTACCGGATTTAAATTATTCAGACATTTTACTGAATGTTGTTATCGGAGGAGCAGCGGCGCTGATCAAACGCTTCAGGACGCGCAGACGGGGGAAGTGAGCGGGATCGCTCGTCAGACTCAGGAAGGGTGGATTTCAAACGCCGTTGCCTAGCATCCATCTGGCAAATCTCCGCTCTCTACCTAACAAAACAGACAAACTACTTCTGCTCTCTCGGACAAATAAGGATTTCTCACACTCTGCTGCTCTGTATTTCACGGAAACTTGGCTGAATGACGCCATACCGGACAGCGCGCTCCATCTGCCGGACTTTCAGCTGTTTAGAGCGGATCGCGAATCAGAATCAACGGGGAAATCGCACGTCAGCCGGACATGTTTTTACATCAATGAACGCTGGTGTACAGATGTAACTGTGTTAAAGAAGATGTGCTACTCAAACCTCGAAAAACTCTTCATTAACTGCAAGCCGTTCTATTCACCGCGGGAGTTTCACTCGTTCATTTTGGTGAGTGTTTACATTCCTCCTCAAGCGCACGTGAGCTCAGCTTTACAGAAACTCGCTGATCAGACCACAGACAAAGAACAACAACACCGGGACTCTGTTTTAATCATTCTTGGGGACTTGAATGAAGCCAATCTCTCCCGTAAACTGCCAAAATACAGACAGCATGTTACATGTCCCACCAGAGACAGTAATATACTGGATCACTGTTACACCACAATAAAGGATGCATATCACTCTGTTCCACGAGCAGCTTTGGGACGTTCTGATCACTGTGTGATTCATCTTATACCGTCCTACAAGCAAAAACTTAAATCTGCTAAACCTGTAGTAAGGACTGTGAAGAGATAGACCAGCGAAACAGAGCAGGATTTACAATCTTGTTTTGACCTCACTGATTGGAGTGTTTTTGAAGCTGCTACCACCGATCTGGACGAACTCACAGAGACTGTAACATCCTATATTAGTTTCTGTGAGGATTTAAGCATTGCTACCAGGACTTATTTAACATTCAACAATGATAAGCCATGGTTTACAGTAAAACTCAGACATCTTCGTCAGGCCAAAGAGGATGCCTACAGAAATGGGGACAGAGTCTTGTACAATCAGGCCAGGAACACACTGAACAAAGAGATTAGAGCGGCTAAAAAGACCTACGCTAAAAAGTTGGAAGACCAGTTTACTTCCATCGACTCAACTTCAGTGTGAAGAGGACTGAGGGCCATCACGAACTACAAAACACCATCCCCTGCACTGAGGCTAATCAACGACTTGCTAACGCTCTGAATGAGTTTTTATTGTAGATTTGAAACCCCCAACACCCATTCGGACCATCTCCTTACACAACCATTAACATCCTCCTGCAATCCCCCTCTTTACACCTCCTGCTCTTCAAATCTGTGAAGATGATGTGCGCCAGGTCTTCAAGAAGAAAAAAGAAGAAAAGTACCAGGCCCAGATGGCGTTACACCAGCCTGTCTGAAAATCTCTGCTGACCAGCTGGCCCCCATCTTTTCACAGATCTTCAACAGATCCCTGGAGTTGTGTGAAGTGCCTTCCTGCTTCAAACGCTCCACCATAAACCCCATTCCAAAAAAAACCAAGATAACAGGACTAGTCGTTAAGTCACAGACCTGTGGCTCTAACGTCTGTCGTCATGAAGTCGTTTGAAAAACTGGTTCTGGCTTATCTGAAGGACATCACTGGACCCTTACTGGACCCCCTGCAGTTTGCTTACTGAGCAAACAGGTCCGTGGATGATGCAATCAACATGGGATTGCACTTCATCCTGCAACATCTGGACAAAACAGGGACTTATGTGAGGATCCTATTTGTGGACTTTAGTTTGGCTTTCAACACCATCATCCCAACAGCCCTTCAGACCAAACTGACCCAGCTCTCTGTTCCTAGCTCTATCTGTCGGTGGATCACCAGCTTTCTGACAGATAGGCAACAGTTAGTGAGACTGGGGAAATACACATCAAACAGCTGCTCCACCAACACTGTTGCCCCTCAGGGATGTGTTCTCTCCCTTCTGCTCTTCTCCCTGTACACCAACGACTGCACCTCTAAAGACCCCTCTGTCAAGCTCCTAAAGTTTGCAGATGACACTACAGTCATCGGCCTCATCCTGGTGCAGTCTTAACAACCTGGAGCTGAACACGCTCAAAACAGTGGAGATGATCGTGGACTTTAGGAGAAACCCCCCTGCACTTTCCCCACTCACCATCATGAACAGCACTGTGACTGCAGTGGAGTCATTCAGATTCCTGGGAACCACCATCTCTCAGGACCTGAAGTGGGACAATCACATTGACTCCATTGTGAAAAAGGCCCAACAAAGGTTGTACTTCCTTCGCCAGCTGAGGAAGTGTAATCTGCCACAGGAGCTGCTGAAACAGTTCTACTCAGCCGTCATTGAGTCTGTGCTGTGTACTTCAATAACTGTCTGGTTTGGTTCAGCAACAAAATCAGACATCAGAAGACTACAGAGAACTGTTCGGACTGCTGAAAGGATTATTGGTGCTCCCCTGCCCACCCTTCAAGAACTGTATACATCCAGAGTGAGGAAAAGGGCTCAGAAAATCACTCTGGATCCCTCACATCCGAGTTACCCCATCTTTGAACTTTTGCCATCTGGCCGGCGCCTCAGAGCCACAAACACCAGAACTGCAAGGCACAAGAACAGTTTCTTCCCCCAGGCAATCTACCTCATGAACAGTTCAATGTTCCCCACTTATGCTTATGCAAAAAATGTACAATATCCTTATATTTATTTGTTACCCCTCCATCCTAGTACATCCCTGCATCTTATTCAATCCTATTCCATTATCATTTATAGCACTTAAATAATTGTTTATACACTTATTTATTTGCCTAATATTTTTTATTTTGTTGTCTCTGTGTACTAGAAGCCTATGTCACTAAAACAAATTCCTTGTATGCGCAAGCATACTTGGCAATAAAGCTCTTTCTGATTCTGATTCTGATATGGACACACAACATTAACCCTAACTTTTAATAAACTACAGAACAGCATGAGCAGGGCTTCTATGCTCTGAGAACAGACACTGCTCTAGTGATACAAAACACACAGGTGTGTTTAGAGCCATACTTTTAATATAGATAAATTATTATCAGGCTGGGCTACGGTACATTTTTTATCGCTGCTGTATGCACAAGTATTTTCCAAGCAAATTGGACATTTTTATCATTTGTAAAATTACTGATTAACACCACATTATTACTTAATTTACACCACAGATATACTATAGGTGTACTACTTACAGAACTCAGGAGACTTTTCAAACTTGTTGTATTGTTGTGGTAGACCAGTTTCAAATTGCAGTCTTGTCCACACTCAATTTAAAGTGCTCTCACACAGCTGAGGTCTTCTTTATCTTCTCTTCCAGAAGAACTGAATCATGACGTTCACTCATGGGAGACTCATATTCAAGCGCAAATAAGAAACGTTTTAAGTAGGGATGCACGATATTGGATTTTGGCCGATATTCGATATGCCGATATTTTCAAAATAATTTTGGCCGATGCCGATACCGATATCGATATATATATACAAATATATACTGATATATTTAAACTTTAATTTTACTGAAGAGAAATCCATGTATCTCTTCTGTACTGATTCTACCATAAATGTATTATTTTACAAATGTAGACTGACATTCACATCTGAAAAACAGGTCAATTATTTCACTTGGAGAATATCGGTTTGGCTCATCGGCAGAAATATTCATATCGGCCGATACCGATAATGGTCATTTTGAGCTTTTATCGGCCGATACCGATATTGTGCCGATATTATCGTGCATCCCTAGTTTTAAGGTGGATGCCATGCGTTAGAAAAAAAAAAAGTTAAAATCTCAATTTAAAATCTCATGCCAACCCACCGAACTAATATTCCAATAATAAGTAATATAAGAAATAATCACGGAATGCACATACAAAGTGGCCTCAGACGACATATAATGACAAATGAATCAAACATTTCACAGACTAAATCTGTCCCCTGAGCCTTAATTGAAGTCTAGAATCGATCAGAACACTGAGGTACTTCTGTTCAGATACAACTTGTAGTCTTTTCCCTGATATAAAAACATCTGGCACTACACTCAAACTACTACAACTTCAACTTCATTTATTTATATAGCACATTCTAAAGTGCTTCACAAGTCAAGGATAAAATAAAATACACACCCATAACTTACAAGTAAACAAACATTTCTAAACGCTTCCCAAGTCAAACTTTCTCTACTTCATAGGCCAGACTTAAAAAATGTGTCTTCAGGTGGGACCTAAAAACCTCTATAGACGGAGCCTGCTGAATATACAGAGGAAGACCGTTCCATAAACGTGGACCTACTACTGAACGGGACAGTCAGCAACAACGGATTTACTGATCTGACCTAGCCGGTGTGTGAGACCCTCAGAGATCACTAATATTATTAGGAACAAGTTGTGTACAGCTTTAAAAACCAATAATAAAAATCAATCCTATACCGGACTGGTAGCCAGTGAAGAGACTGTGGTAGTGACTGTGTATTAATTTTGGTGAAGAACATTCACACTGTTTTAGAGATGTTCAACCGTAAACAGGGGTGAACCAGAAAACAACAAGCAGCCCAACAATACAAAAGCTGTCGGAGAACTTTCTGTCCAAGATCACAAGCTAAAAACAGAATTACACATCCAAAAATAAAAAATAAATATGGTTTGATCCACACTTTCTAAGCAATGTGAAAGTGCCTCGGAGTTCTGACCAATCAGAAACATGGAAACCTAAATAGAGATTCACTACTCTACTGTAAAGCATTAAAAACAACACAAAAAGCACAATATATTCCATATCAACTGATGATAATTGAGAAAAAGCCTGAACAGCTGGAACAAACTGTATTAAAAAAAAAAAAAACTTAAAGACATTGTGTTATAAATATATTTTACTATTGTTCAGTAGAATGTACGTAATGCTACTACTACAACTTTAGCTTTTAATTTTAATTGAAAATCCCCTTTGTTGAAAAATTAAACCTTTTATTTTTTATGCCTTCATCTGATAACCAGAAAAAAATATATATTAAAAAACACAATTTCTAAAGAAAAAAAAAATCATAAGGCTGTTATTAAAAATAAGTTGTTTTTGCATTTCATTTGCATTGCATTCAAATAATTAGACGCGCTAAATCCCAGAAATTGGTAACAATAAATCACTAAAAAAAAAAAAAAAACATTTAATAGGGCCCTAAACATATAATTTTGGTTAAACATACAATTCAACATCAGTTTATTGAAAAAGTTTCATGATTTTAATTAATTAGACATCCTTTTGCTTACTATATTTAATTGAACCATTAAAAAAAGAAGTCCAGAAAAATTAAAACAGAAAAAACGGAAACCAAAAAAATTTAAATTGAAAAAATTTAGACGATTGTGTGTCGACTCACCAACAAAATCTAGTACCTGAGATTTATATCTCGAAAGAAAAGTCACGATGTATCTCCTGTAGCTCTCGGATGAGAGGATGCACGACTGGATACAATATATAACTCTTGTTTGGTTTAATCCAGATCCCACAAGTACGGAGCCCCTCTGGTCACACTTTGTCAAAAAAATATATATATAAGCTAACTCGTGGCCTCAAGATAAGCTAAGTCGTGGCCTCAAGATAAGCTAAGTCGTGGCCTCAAGATAAGCTAACTCGTGGCCTCAAGATAAGCTAACTCGTGGCCTCAAGATAAGCTAAGTCGTGGCCTCAAGATAAGCTAACTCGTGGCCTCAAGATAGTGAAGTGTCTGACACATGGACCCTTTGTTATTAAACTGGACCCTGTACTGTAGTGCAATGTAATACTTCACATTCTGTGCAATATTATCTGTTTTAATATTCAGTGTAATAGAATTTGCTGCAGTTCTGTTTCTATTAATTTACTAGTACTGTTCATCACAATCAATTCAATTCTGTTAATACAGTAATATAAATCTTGTAGGCTGTATTTCCATAGTCCTTTATAATTCTTCTTCATATTTTATAGCATATTTTTATACTTTTTACATGTATATAGGCTACTAGTTTATTTACCAACTTCTATTATTATTTATATTCCTTTAAATGTCTTGATGTGCACATCAACTGTGACACAAGAATTTTCCCCCGGGTTATCAATATCAATAAAGATCAAAGTATTTCTGATTCTGATTTTAAGATAGCCTATAGTAGTGTGCAGACTGGTTTATTAATTATTGAAGCGTTTCACATTTTGGAAAAGCATGTCTGTGTAGCCTACGATAAAACGTCAGCAGAGGGCGTTCTAGGCTTAGGTCACGGTACCTCCGTCTGGGTGTATGTATTTATGTGTATTTCCCGGTATTTCCCAGTTGATGGCAAGGAGTTGCGGGATGAGAATGCGTTAGATGATCATATGAATAATTAGCATAACAAGTTAAGCAGGCTAATTCAACATTAATGGCTATCAAGTCCGATAAAATTTGTAACATTAGTAACAGAGACTAAGATAGCAGTGACTTGATAGCCATTAACGTTGAATTAGCCTGCTTAACTTGTTATTCTAATCGTTAATGCTTCCAGCTCGAACACCTATAAGAGATCGCTAACACATGTGACCAACTGGGCGGCAACGTCATCCGAATGCAAAGAATTATGGGTATGTTTGGCCATCGTCTGGCATAGCAGGCTAGTGTTCTGGCATGAAAATAATGACAAATTAGCGTGAAAACTGAATATAATCCTACAAAATGCAGCGAGCTAAAGAAAACATTGTCGGAGCATACCGCCTAAAACTAAATCCTAATGCAAAGATGAGATATGACGAGAAAATAAAGAGAATCGAAGGACTCGATCCTTACAAGCAGAGCGTCTGGTCAAGGTAACACCCTCCAGCCCAAAAGAAGGGCATGTGAAAAGGCTGTGTTGTGGTGCTTTTGCAGACAGCCTGAAGAGCTTGATGACATGTTTGCTTGCGATAATCAGAACTGTCTCATACATTTTCAGTTTCTCATCATTTTTTTCGACTCTTTATAAATGTAAATGTATTCATCTAATTGTATTTACATGTTAAATATGTAAAAAAACTGAAATTAAGTTGGTTGTTACTACTATTTAAGTTATGTAATTGTGTTTGCAACCAAAGAACACTGATTTTGCTCAATTCTTCCTTAATAAAGATAAAGGAGGCAGAATTACATTCAATCTTTGTGTATTTTATTTACAGACATGGCTAAAAAAACATTACATGTGAGAAGAGACATTACAAAATCTTTTTTTAGAAAAAAAAAAAAAAAAACATTTTACATATTAGATGTGAGCATGGTGTATAATTCTAACATGACACCTTCACAACAATACTTGGGCACACTGGTCAAAGCACAGCACACAACCACAATTATTATCCAGCAAAGTCTTCAGCTCAGTCTCATGAGTGGTGTGTACAGTGTCCGGCGATGGGAGTGGATTCTCAGGATCTTCCATCTCAGGTGCAGGTGTAGTGTCTGACAGGAACAATATAAAGAAATTGTGTCATATCACAACCTCTATTCCTAAGGATTCCAGATTATCTATACACAGGGGGCAACATACAATACCGTTCAAAAGTTTGGGATTTTTAAAGATTTTTAAATGTTTTTAAAAGAAGCATCTTCTGCTCACCAAGGCTGCATTTATTTGATAAAAAAATTAATAATAATAAAAACAGTAATATTGTGAAATATTATGACAATATAAAATGACTTCTCTATTTTAATATATTTTAAACTAATTTATTCCTGTAATCAAAGCAGGATCACACTCCAACATTTCATAGGCAGGTTTGACTGCAAACACAGTCACTAAATAAATTGCAATGTAACCTAGATGTACAACATTTAAAACTGATTAACGTTACGCTTTAATACACAGGTAACTTAAGTTCATTTTCTAGCCATGTCATGCTAGTTAACATTTACAGAGAGTTATTGTAATTTACCTTTGTGAAAATGCTTTGAACACCATCATGTGTGGTGGAGTGTTATCGAAGGTAAGCTTGGCCTCCTTACCGCTGCTATCCACAAGCGTGTACGTCTGCAGACTGCAAGACGGGGGCGTAACTTGAAGTTGTCCAAATCACACAGAACCGCGCGAGACCTCAAAACGATAAATTGTTGGCAATATGGCGGCACAGAGTAGAATATTGGTTACGTTTTAAGGGAGGCAGTGATTTTAGGCAGGATTTGCTTCATGATGTGTGTGTAGATATTAATGTTAGGGGACAATGTGAGAGTGTACGTTTTAGTAGGAAAACGTTTTACGTGACCCACACTCCGGAACAGAAGAGGGCGGTAATGCACCAATAAGCTGGATGCCAACCGCCGTTAAACTGGAAAGAAGATGAATATGACAGCTTGCTGTGAGACAACGGTGAGAATCTTATTTTTTTCCGAAATAATTATTTCAGTTGAAGTGTATAAGTCATTTTCATACAGTGGTATTGTTTTTGGAGTTAATAATTTATTAAAACTAAGGCGTAAAGTAAGCAACATATAAGCAAAAGGTAAAAAGACGCTATCCCCAGGTATCACAGGCTCAGTCTGTCTGTGACCTACATAATATAGCATATTTGTGATTTAGCTGTAAACATGTTTTATAATGCATAACTAACAGTGAAGCTCCATTAAGTACACGACTCAATAGTATATTTACATAAACTATATATACTTCTTGAAGACTAGTACTAAAATGTCTATTTATCATCTGACTGGATAATGTTTGATAAGTATTATAGATGAGCACATCCAACAGACATGAAACCAGTGTCTGAGTGATATGTGTGTGTGATATTGTCATCATCATCATCATCACCTTTATTTATATAGTGCTTTAAACAAAATACATTGCGTCAAAGCACTGAACAACATTCATTTGGAAAACAGTGTCTCAATAATGCAAAATGATAGTTAAAGGCAGTTCATCATTGAATTCAGTTATGTCATCTCTGTTCAGTTGAAATAGTGTCTGTTTTTATTTGCAATCAAGTCAACGATATCGCTGTAGATGAAGTGACCCCAACTAAGCAAGCCAGAGGCGACAGCGGCAAGGAACCGAAACTCCATCGGTGACAGAATGGAGAAAAAAACCTTGGGAGAAACCAGGCTCAGTTGGGGGGTCAGTTCTCCTCTGACCAGACGAAAACCAGTAGTTCAATTCCAGGCTGCAGCAAAGTCAGATTGTGCAGAAGAATCATCTGTTTCCTGTGGTCTTGTCCTGGTGCTCCTCTGAGACAAGGTCTTTACAGGGGATCTGTATCTGGGGCTCTAGTTGTCCTGCTCTCCGCTGTCTTTCAGGGCAGTAGAGGTCCTTTCTAGGTGCTGATCCACCATCTGGTCTGGATACGTACTGGATCCGGGTGACTGCAGTGACCCTCTGATCTGGATACAGACTGGATCTGGTGGCCACGGTGACCTCGGAACAAGAGAGAAACAGACAAATATTAGCGTAGATGCCATTCTTCTAATGATGTAGAAGGTACGGTGTTATGTGAAGTGTTTCCGGTTCCGGTTTACCTAATTAATGCAGCCTAAAAATCCTTTAACGGATTTGGATATTAAAAGCATATTAGTATGTTATGTGTATGCCAGGTTAAAGAGATGGGTCTTTAATCTAGATTTAAACTGCAAGAGTGTGTCTGCCTCCCGAACAATGTTAGGTAGGTTATTCCAGAGTTTAGGCGCCAAATAGGAAAAGGATCTGCCGCCCACAGTTGATTTTGATATTCTAGGTATTATCAAATTGCCTGAGTTTTGAGAACGTAGCGGACGTAGAGGAGTATAATGTAAAAGGAGCTCATTCAAATACTGAGGTGCTAAACCATTCAGGGCTTTATAAGTAATAAGCAATATTTTAAAATCTATACGATGTTTGATAGGGAGCCAGTGCAGTGTGGACAGGACCGGGCTAATATGGTCATACTTCCTGGTTCTAGTAAGAACTCTTGCTGCTGCATTTTGGACTAGCTGTAGTTTGTTTACCAAGCGTGCAGAACAACCACCCAATAAAGCATTACAATAGTCTAACCTTGAAGTCATAAATGCATGGATTAACATTTCTGCATTTGACATTGAGAGCATAGGCCGTAATTTAGATATATTTTTGAGATGGAAAAATGCAGTTTTACAAATGCTAGAAACGTGGCTTTCTAAGGAAAGATTGCGATCAAGTAGCACACCTAGGTTCCTAACTGATGACGAAGAATTGACAGAGCAACCATCAAGTCTTAGACAGTGTTCTAGTTTATTATAAGCAGAGTTTTTAGGCCCTATGATTAACACCTCTGTTTTTTCTGAATTTAGCAGTAAGAAATTACTCGTCATCCAATTTTTTATGTCGACTATGCATTCCATTAGTTTTTCAAATTGGTGTGTTTCACCAGGCTGCGAGGAAATATAGAGCTGCGTATCATCAGCATAACAGTGAAAACTAACACCATGTTTCCTGATGATATCTCCCAAGGGTAACATATAAAGCGTGAAGAGTAGCGGCCCTAGTACTGAGCCTTGAGGTACTCCATACTGCACTTGTGATCGATATGATACATCTTCATTCACTGCTACGAACTAATGGCGGTCATATAAGTACGATTTAAACCATGCTAATGCACTTCCACTGATGCCAACAAAGTGTTCAAGTCTATGCAAAAGAATGTTGTGGTCAATTGTGTCAAACGCAGCACTAAGATCCAATAAAACTAATAGAGAGATACACCCACGATCAGATGATAAGAGCAGATCATTTGTAACTCTAAGGAGAGCAGTCTCAGTACTATGATACGGTCTAAATCCTGACTGGAAATCCTCACATATACCATTATTCTCTAAGAAGGAATATAATTGTGAGGATACCACCTTTTCTAGTATCTTGGACAGAAAAGGGAGATTCGAGATTGGTCTATAATTAACAAGTTCTCTGGGGTCAAGTTGTGGCTTTTTTATGAGAGGCTTAATAACAGCCAGTTTGAAGGTTTTGGGGACATATCCTAATAACAATGAGGAATTAATAATAGTCAGAAGAGGATCTATGACTTCTGGAAGCACCTCTTTTAGGAGCTTAGATGGTATAGGGTCTAACATACATGTTGTTGGTTTAGATGATTTAACAAGTTTATACAATTCTTCCTCTCCTATAGTAGAGAATGAGTGGAACTGTTCCTCAGGGGGTCTATAGTGCATTGTCTGATATGATACGGTAGCTGACGGCTGAATGGTTGCAATTTTATCTCTAATAGTATCGATTTTAGAAGTAAAGTAGTTCATAAAGTCATTACTGTTGTGGTGTTGGGAAATGTCAACACTTGTTGAGGCTTTATTTTTCGTTAATTTAGCCGCTGTATTGAATAAATACACTTCCTGTCAAGATGGCGCCTGTGTTTGGCTTTGCCTCTGTGGCTGGTTGTTCATCCCGATTCATTTTGTTTGTTTTCTGCGCCATACTGCTACTAAGTTTGTCAACAAAAGTTGTGTCTACTGCATGGGTGTATGATCGCCAAACATTGCTATTAATCCGATCTTCCATGGTGGAGTGCGGGGACGGATATATCTGGAGTGGTATTGACAAGTTTGCAGCCCCGTTCACACGTCCGACTGAAAATGCTGTCCGTACGCGGCATGAAGAGGGCCTAATACGACCTACAAATAAACGGCGGAGAAAGCGAGGAAGAAGGGCAGGGAGACAGATTCAATTGAAAAAACTCTTTAAACTGGGGATCTTGGACTTCAACCACAGACCTTCATGTCTTTATTCTGTCTTCTCTGATGTCCCCATGGCTCTGGTTCCGGTGTACCAGAGAAACTCTACCTCTGGTCGTGGTGTGTGTTTGGTAAATCTGAGGTCGCTGCCACGAGCCTCTTTCTCTGCTTCAGGTGTTCCTGCACCGCTCAGGATGGGTCTGATAAATGCTCGTTCAATTGCAAACAAGTCTCTTCTGCTCTGCGATTTATTTACCTCCAAAAGCATGGATTTTATGTTGCTTACGGAGACTTGGCAACGGAATATGGAATACTATTACTTAAATGAACTCTGTCCTATGGACTGTAATTTTATCAGCACGCCAAGACTCACAGGTCGGGGTGGAGGTCTTGCTGTGGTTTTTAAAAGACATTTTATCTGCCAGTCAGTGAGCGCTGACACGTACTCTTCTTTTGAATTACAGATGATTAAGGTGGGTCGCTCAAACTCATTTTATTGTATTCTAGTGTACCGACCACCTGGGCCAGCGGCCTCTTTTCTCATTGATTTTTCTGACTTCTTATCATCTATTATTAAGCTGGATAGAGTGATTATTGTTGGCGATTTTAATATCCATGTGGATAATGATACTTGTACAAATGTTTCTGAATTTGTAAATATTACTGAATCTTTTAACTTCACTCAGCATGTAGTTGGCCCTACGCACAACAAGGGACATACGCTTGATCTGGTCTTTTCTTATGGTGTAAATATTAATAATGTCTGTATTGAAGATGTTTTTATAAGTGATCACAATTGCATCTTTTTTGATCTTGTGTGTGATGAGGATCCTCTCCCTGCAAAACGGGAGTCCTGTTCACGTTTGATTAACCAGTGTACTGTTGAGAAATTTTCAGCTGCATTCGACTCAAGCCTGGTTCTTATTTCGAAAGATGTAGACGCTTGTGCACAGGCTTTTAATGATCACTGTACTGTGTTGTTGGACAAAGTGGCACCTTTTAAAACTAGAGAAATTTCATCTGTCAATACATCACCGTGGATTAATGACGCCATTCGTAGCTTAAGGCATGTTTGTCGGAGAACTGAGCGCTTATGGAAAGCGACTCAGCTACAAGTTCACCGATTGTATCTTAAAGAGCTCTATAGGGACTTACACAAAATGATTAAAGAGGCTAGAGCCTCTTATTTTACTAATCTGATTTCTGCCTGTAAAAAGAATCCAAAAGCTCTCTTTGAAACTATTAACAACATTGTTTCTCCTGCTGCATGTATTGTCCCTGTGTTTGCAAATGTTGACTGCAATCGCTTTTTGTTTCATTTTATGGACAAGGTTAGAGCTGTCAGGGCAGGCTTGGTTCCATCAGCTAACCATCATATAGTTAAAGATCATAGACCTTCAATATTGGACTCTTTCTGCCCTATTACCCTGAATGACATCATGGAATTAGTGGGCTCGATGAGACCATCTCAAAGCCCTGTTGATATTTTACCTACTACTTTACTTTTAAAATCCATAAATCATCTGGGCCCATGTTTGGTTTCAATTTTAAACCTATCTCTTCAGTTGGGCCAGGTTCCTAGCTGCTTTAAGCATGCTGTTGTTCAGCCTATCTTGAAAAAGAATAATCTTGATGCAGCTTCATTTAAAAACTACAGGCCTATTTCTAAGTTGCCCTTTCTTTCTAAAATTTTAGAAAAGGTTGTTGCGAAGCAGCTAAATAATGTTTTGGATTCCCATAATATCCTTGATAAGTTTCAGTCTGGTTTTCGTAAAAATCATTCAACTGAGACTGCCCTCCTTAGGGTTTCAAATGACATTTTGATGGCTGCTGATGGGGGTAAATGCTCTGTGCTGGTTCTATTAGATCTTAGTGCGGCGTTTGATACCGTGGATCACTGCACTATGATTGATAGACTGAAAACAACTGTGGGCATTACTGGATCAGCTCTGGATTGGTTTTCCTCCTATCTTTCAGACAGGAGTTTCTCTGTGTCCGTAGGAACATATATGTCAGACTCTGCTCCTTTGTCTTGTGGTGTGCCCCAGGGTTCTGTGCTTGGCCCTCTGCTGTTCAGCCTGTATATGCTTCCTCTTGGGAAGATAATTGGTAGTTTTGGGGAAATATCATACCATTGTTATGCTGATGATATTCAATTATATTTATCTTTTAGCCCTGATAGGTTGGACAAACTGTCCTTGTTGCACAATTGCTTAGCCTCCATTAAAAATTGGATGGCAGATAATTTTCTGCAACTAAATCCAGACAAAACTGAGGTGCTGATTTTTGCACCAGATAACATTATTCCTAGGATAAGGCAGGAAATTGGGGATCTATCATCTTTGGACTGTAATGTTGTGCGAAATTTGGGTGTCATTTTTGATAAATCTATGTGTTTTAGCAGTCATGTAAAATCTGTGGTTCGTTCCTGTTTTTTCCATCTCAGGAACATCGCTAAGATTAGATCTGTGGTTTCTAAAAAAGAGATGGAGATGCTTATTCATGCTTTTATTTCTTCTCGTCTTGACTTTTGCAATGTACTGTACACTTGTTTAAACAAATCCTCTATGGACAAGTTGCAAGTGGTACAGAATGCAGCTGCAAGACTTTTGAATAAGACCAACAGAAGAACACATATTACACCTATACTTAAGGCTCTACATTGGCTTCCAATTAGTTTTAGAGTACAGTTTAAAATTTTAACCATTACTTACAGAGCCTTGCATGATCAGGCTCCCTCTTATATCCAGGATATACTGCATGTATACACTTCTGGTCGCTCTTTGAGGTCTTCTGGTCAAGACCTTTTAACTGTTCCTAGAACACGTTTTAAAACAAGAGGTGACCGAGCCTTCTGTGTGGTGGCTCCAAGGCTCTGGAACTCCCTTCCATTAGCCTTGAGAGCTTTGGATTCAGTGGAAGCTTTTAAAAAATGCCTTAAGACGCATCTTTTTAGACAAGCATTTAATTAGCAATATGGTTTTGTATGTTTTTGTGTATCTGTGTATATTTGTATGTTATGTGCATGAGTATATCTGTTAAGTGTATATTTTAATTTAATTTTGTGAAGCACTTTGTGACTTTTTTGTCTGTGAAAAGTGCTATAGAAATAAAGCTTACTTACTTACTAATAAATACCTGGGGTTATGTTTGTTTTCTTCTAAAAGAGAAGAAAAGTAATCAGATCTAGCAGTTTTTAATGCTTTTCTATAGGATATGCTACTTTCCCGCCAAGCAATACGAAATATCTCTAGTTTTGTTTTCCTCCAGCTGCGCTCCATTTTTCGGGCTGCTCTCTTTAGGGTGCGAGTATGCTCATTATACCATGGTGTCAAACTGTTTTCCTTAACCTTCCTTAAGCGTAAAGGAGCAACTGTATTTAAAGTGCTAGAAAAGAGAGAGTCCATAGTTTCTGTTACATCATCAAGTTGTTCTGAGGTTTTGGATATGCTAAGGAATTCGGATACATCAGGAAGATAACTTAAAAAGCAGTCTTTTGTGGTAGAAGTGATGGTTCTTCGATACTTGTAACAAGAAGTAGAATTTTCAATTTTGGCTATATGAAGTTTACACAGAACTAAATAATGATCTGAGATATCATCACTTGGCTGAATAATTTCAACACTATCAACATCAATTCCATGTGACAGTATTAAATCTAGAGTATGATTTCGACAATGAGTAGGTCCTGAAACATGTTGTCTAACACCAATAGAGTTCAGAATGTCTATAAATGCTGATCCCAATGCATCTTTTTCATTATCGACATGGATATTAAAATCACCAACTATTAAGACTTTATCTGCAGCCAGAACTAACTCGGATGTAAAATCACCAAACTCTTTAATAAAGTCTGTATGGTGCCCTGGTGGCCTGTATACAGTAGCCAGTACAAACATAACAGGGGATTTATCATTAACATTGGTTTCTCTGGATAATGTTATATGAAGCACCATTACTTCAAACGAGTTATACTTGAAGCCTGCCCTCTGAGAAATCCTGAAAACGTTGTTATAAATTGAAGCAACAACTCCCCCTTTGCCTTTTAGACGCGGCTCGTGTTTATAACAATAATCTTGGGGGGTGGACTCATTTAAAATAATGTAATCATCAGGTTTTAGCCAAGTTTCTGTCAAACAGAGCACATCTATATTGTGATCAGTTATCATATTATTTACAAAAAGTGTTTTCGTAGAAATGGATCTGATATTCAATAAGCCAATCTTTATCATTTGTTTATCCATATTGCATTTGTTTTTTATTTGTTGAACCTCAGTTAAATTGTTAACCTTAACTTGGTTTGGACGTGTTTTGTATTTTCTAGTTCTGGGAACTATTGTGTAGAATTCACTTTTGTCAACACTGCTATAGATGAATGTGAGTCATGTAAACAAACAAATCTACATACAGTAACTAAACATAAGTTATCTATTTTATTTGTCCATTTGCAATATTGATAATTTAAGGAATATTTGTGTTGGATAAAAAGTGAGTTGCATCAGTTATTAGTTCAACATGTAAATGCAGTATATCACAGATATATGACAGAGGAGACTGACTCTTGTCTGGATGTTACAGGGACAGATGAGACACATGTGTGTTTATCTGCTGTAGAGTAACTGATGAAGGAATGCTGCCATCAAAGGATTTGTGTAAGTACACTACAAAAATAAATGAAACATTTTAAATCTTAAGTTGTATTTTATTTTAATGTAATTTTAAACAACTATTACACCTCCTTTCTTATTCTTGATTTCTGTGCATTTGCTGCAGATCTTTTGTGGTGGAGCAGGACCTGCAAGGAAAGGTGAAAAAGAGGGAAAACCTGAAACAAAAGAATAATGTAATGACTTTTTGTATTGTGTATGTGTATTTTTGTAGGACATGAAAATGTCTGTAGACTGGTGTGTGCACTGAGGATGGAGAAGACCACAGCATCATCCTGGAAATGATCGAGAGTCACAGATGAGATGCTCCATCACTCCAGCTCTTACCGTCTCATCAGGACCAGATGCTGCTCTGGTGTCTTCATCCTTAGTGACCCCAGAGCCAGTGAGAGCATCTAGAGAAAGACCACAAGACACTGAGGATGTGATTTTGGTAATGTTTGTTCAGCTGGTTAATGTTTAAACAATGAAGGCCGACTTTCAGAAGCTTCAAAAGCATCATCAAAAAATGTGATGGAGGTTTTATCTGAAGTGATTGACAGTGCTCTTATTACAGGGGCCTACAATCCCCTGATTAACCTGGAGAAGAGAGCCTTGCTCAAGGACACACTGGTGTTCCTGTGGCTCAAGTGGTAGAGCATTGCGTTAGCAGTGCAAGGTTGTGGGTTCGAATACCAGGGAACACATGTTAGGTAAAAACTGTTAGTCTGAATGCACTGTAAGTCACTTTGGATAAATGTATAATTTATTTATAAATTCGAACCACTTCAGTGGTTTAGCCCACTACAAAAGTAATAAATCAATGCATATACTTGTAAACTCTGTGTAAATGTTTTTCAGGTAGTCGTGCTCATGGGGTGCAGACACAGCGGTCAGATTGTCCTGCACGTGTTCTTCTTCTCTCGCTTCAAGGTTGTGTGGTTCAGAGAGCCGTCATCATGGTCTTCCTCATCCTGTTGCTCAACGACATCCCTGTTGAGATAGCGGATCAACATATCAACATAGCGGATGATGATATACAATTTGGATTCATACCTCATACATATGCATTTAGGCTGTAGAGTATAAACTCTTTTAGCGCTCCTTAAGTTAGTACTTATTTCTTATATGAAGTACTTATTTCTTATATGAAATTAAGTGCCTAATTAAAGGGTATGCGGTTTCTAACGCATCCCGACAAAATCTCGTTTTGAGATCTTGCGTGGTTCTGTGTGATTTGAACAACTTCAAGTTACGCCCCTGTCTTGCAGTCTGCAGACAGACCCTATCCATGCCATTCGTAGCCTTTTTGTCACCTCTGAAACATGGCTTGTACTATTATTTTTCCACACTGG
This sequence comes from Carassius auratus, assembly GCF_003368295.1. Taxonomy (NCBI): domain Eukaryota; kingdom Metazoa; phylum Chordata; class Actinopteri; order Cypriniformes; family Cyprinidae; genus Carassius; species Carassius auratus. The sequence continues at coordinate 2,125,689 of NC_039247.1, read as the reverse complement.
AAAACGATAAAATGATATTCCATTCTTAAGCTTTATGCCACTTCTATCGTGAGAACGACTATTGCAGTTTATAGGTAGACAGCATCTTGAACACTGTTCTTCCCTCTTGCAAAGAAGTCTAGCGCCTAATGCTTGTGCTGCGGATTCCCAAAATGCTTTGCGTTCACCACAGGGAAAACGTCATGATGACAACACATTAGCGATCTCTTATGTCTTGCAGTTATCTTAACTCAGTAATTTGCCATCTAACTAAATGTTAACCATTCTAATTAAAACACTCTTACTTCTGTAAAGCCGTCACAATTAATTATGATCATCTAACGCATTCTCATCCCGCAACTCCTTGCCATCAAGTGGGAAATACCGGGAAATACACATAAATACATACACCCAGACGGAGGTACCGTGACCTAAGCCTAGAACGCCCTCTGCTGACGTTTTATCGTAGGCTACACAGACATGCTTTTCCAAAATGTGAAACGCTTCAATAATTACTGAACCAGTCTGCACACTACTATAGGCTATCTTAAAATCAGAATCAGAAATACTTTGATCTTTATTGATATTGATAACCCAGGGGACAATTATTGTTTCACAGTTGATGTGCACATCAAGACATTTAAAGGAATATAAATAATAATAGAAGTTGGTAAATAAACTAGTAGCCTATATACATGTAAAAAGTATAAAAATATGCTTTAAAATATGAAGAAGAATTATAAAGGACTATGGGAATACAGCCTACAAGATTTATATTACTGTATTAACAGAATTGAATTGATTGTGATGAACAGTACTAGTAAATTAATAGAAACAGAACTGCAGCAAATTCTATTACACTGAATATTAAAACAGATAATATTGCACAGAATGTGAAGTATTACATTGCACTACAGTACAGGGTCCAGTTTAATAACAAAGGGTCCATGTGTCAGACACTTCACTATCTTGAGGCCACGACTTAGCTTATCTTGAGGCCACGAGTTAGCTTATCTTGAGGCCACGACTTAGCTTATCTTGAGGCCACGACTTAGCTTATCTTGAGGCCACGACTTAGCTTATCTTGAGGCCACGACTTAGCTTATCTTGAGGCCACGAGTTAACTTATCTTGAGGCCACGACTTAGCTTATCTTGAGGCCACGAGTTAGCTTATCTTGAGGCCACGACTTAGCTTATCTTGAGGCCACGACTTAGCTTATCTTGAGGCCACGACTTAGCTTATCTTGAGGCCACGACTTAGCTTATCTTGAGGCCACGACTTAGCTTATCTTGAGGCCACGACTTAGCTTATCTTGAGGCCACGACTTAGCTTATCTTGAGGCCACGAGTTAGCTTATCTTGAGGCCACGAGTTAGCTTATCTTGAGGCCACGAGTTAGCTTATCTTGAGGCCACGAGTTAGCTTATCTTGAGGCCACGACTTAGCTTATCTTGAGGCCACGACTTAGCTTATCTTGAGGCCACGACTTAGCTTATCTTGAGGCCACGACTTAGCTTATCTTGAGGCCACGAGTTAGCTTATCTTGAGGCCACGAGTTAGCTTATCTTGAGGCCACGAGTTAACTTATCTTGAGGCCACGAGTTCACTTATCTTGAGGCCACGAGTCAACTTATCTTGAGGCCACGAGTTAGTTATATATATATTTTTTTTGACAAAGTGTGACCAGAGGGGCTCCGTACACAAGTACAACACTTCCCCAAAATACCGTGAGTGTGACACCCGGAGAAACATCAAACATCACGAAAATATCCGAGAAAAGGTTTAGTAACACTTACCTAGCTGCTGCTCCGAGAGAGAGAGAGAGAGAGAGAGAGAACGCCATCTAGCGGTCACACAGATTCATGACCGCTCTCTGATCTGTAACATTCCAGACACTCCGGGGTGCATGTCTCTAACAAAACGCGGATTATAACCGTGTTATTTTTTATTATTATAATTTTTTTTCAACAAGCCGGTAACTGATTAACTGTTATCTATTGTTTGCATTACACGAGCCTGCTTTTCAGGATTGGTTTTAGGGCTGTTATGATATAATAATGTTGTTGCCCTTATGTTGAGGGTTTACTGCACTTGCCTTTATTATCATAAATAAAAGAAAGGAAATAAAGACGAGATTACAACCAAAATAGCAAAAGTTAAGTACAATGTAATTTATTGTTAAATAGAGCTACTTTCCACATTTATTACAACTCTGTGAAAATACAGTTGCAACCACCCAATAAAGCATTACAATAATCTAACCTTGAGGTCATAAATGCATGGATTAACATTTCTGCATTTGACATTGAGAGCATAGGCCGTAATTTAGATATATTTTTGAGATGGAAAAATGCAGTTTTACAAATGCTAGAAACGTGGCTTTCTAAGGAAAGATTGTGATCAAGTAGCACACCTAGGTTCCTAACTGATGACGAAGAATTGACAGAGCAACCATCAAGTCTTAGACAGTGTTCTAGGTTATTACAAGCAGAGTTTTTAGGCCCTATGATTAACACCTCTGTTTTTTCTGAATTTAGCAGTAAGAAATTACTCATCATCCAATTTTTTATATCGACTGTGCATTCCATTAGTTTTTCAAATTGGTGTGTTTCACCGGGCTGCGAGGAAATATAGAGCTGCGTATCATCACCATAACAGTGAAAGCTAACACCATGTTTCCTGATGATATCTCCCAAGGGTAACATGTAAAGAGTGAAGAGTAGCGGCCCTAGTACTGAGCCTTGAGGTACTCCATACTGCACTTGTGATCGATATGATACATCTTCATTCACTGCTACGAACTGATGGCGGTCATATAAGTACGATTTAAACCATGCTAATGCACTTCCACTGATGCCAACAAAGTGTTCAAGTCTATGCAAAAGAATGTTGTGGTCAATTGTGTCAAACGCAGCACTAAGATCCAATAAAACTAATAGAGAGTTACACCCACGATCAGATGATAAGAGCAGATCATTTGTCACTCTAAGGAGAGCAGTCTCAGTACTATGATACGGTCTAAATCCTGACTGGAAATCCTCAGAGATACCATTTTTAATGAGAGGGTTAATAGCAGCCAGTTTTAAGGTTTTGGGGACATTTCCTGCTTGCAGAGACACTACTAAAGAGAGATGGATGATGAATCACTGAATCATCAATGAACTGACTTAAGATGAAAACGACTGTTATTGTCCTAATTATTGAAACTATTTTCCTGTTGACTCTGTAAAGCTGATGGTTGAAAGACATTGCTCAACAAACTATCTTCAATGTTTTGAGTTACATTGTTATCATTTTTTAAAAGTTTTTAAATTGCTTGTTTTATTTTTGTGATTATTTTCTTCATTACTATTTTACTTTCTTTTATGTAAAACACTTTGAATTTCCAAAGTGTATGAAATGTGCTATATAAATAAACTTGCCTTGCCTAACATGTTAAACTCTTTTTTTAATGAACTGCTGTTCCCAGTTTACCCTCACAGACATTAGTTATCACAGTTGTTAGACATCCTTCTCATAAAACTTGCAATGATAGAAAAATTAAAGAGATTCTGAAACAGTCTCTTACACAGTTTGAATGGTTAATCATATTCATTTGTTATGATCGGAGTCTAGGAATTCATATTTTGAAGTTAATTTAAATTTTTGTGGTATAGAGTTTTGACCATATACACAATCCTCTTCCAATAAGTGTGTCTGTAAAAGACAGTAATAAAGCGTGAGATTCAGACGAGACTTAGACTCATTCAAGCACAAGCTCAGGTCAAGAATGAGAGCGTTAGTCAAACACATGAACAGGTGCACTGTGAGCGTAACCCAACCATGACTGAAGTTCTCCCAGCAAAGAAACAAATATTTTTACGCATATATGGCTTAAATTGATTACACAATTAAGGTTTTGTAAAAAAAAAATTAAAATAAAAAAAAAATTTATCACCAAAGGGTAAAAAAGAACAACGAACAGCTCAAAGCCCTTTGATGTGACTCTATTTGGTCATCTTAGTACATTAATCAAATCAAACCACACTAGTCAGTATAAACTATAAAAAAAAATATATATATAAAAACATTTAATAACAGAACAAACATGTCAACAGATCTGCAGATGATGAGAACCTGATCCACTGAAGCGTTTGTCACGGCGTCGGTCGAGTCTCATGGCATCAAACCATCTTCACAAGAGCTAAAGAGTTCAGTTTCTCTGTTTTCTACACCTGAATCCTCTCACGCAGTTACTGCATGTGGAGTTAGTTCTGCTCTGAAGAGGACAATCTTCTCCTGAAAGAACATTCGGTTCCACAAAGATCTGTGATCAGAACCTCCTTCAGTCAAAGAGAACACGTTCACACACACAGAACACAGGTCATGACAGACAGAAGAAGTCAAACCCCTTTAGAACCGTGACTCTCTCTCTCTCGACGTCTCTCACAGCGCTCCGATGGTCTCTATTCCTCTCAGGACGTCGTAGATCTCTTTGGGCAGGATGACGTATCCGTCTCCCAGTGGCGTGTCCTTGCTGGGCTTCTGGACCTGTCTCATGGCTCTGAAGCGCTCCAGCTGTCTCTCCTGCCTCCTGCACTTCTGCTGCACCGTCTTCAGTCTCTTGCGCAGCTTCTCCAGCTGTTCCTGCAGCGTCTCGATGCGTCTCTTCTGCTGCACCGTGTCCTCCACCGTGTAGTTGTGGTCGCAGGAGACGAAGGTGCTGGAGTGGTCCGGGTCGGGCTGTGCTTCAGAAGGATGCTCCGCCGGAGTCTCTTCAGCGTCAGACAGTGGGAGACTCAGAGGAAAGTCCAGGTCTGGGCTGAAGGTTTCCTCCAGAGACGCTGTCTGTGAACAACCAGAGAAATGATTAGCTTCACAAGACTCATGTCAGGAACGGCCAGAAAACTGAAATCTCAACTTTTCAGAACCTTTCTTGATTTCTACAATTTCAACTAACCTAGAGAAGAAAAAAATACTGATATTAATTTGAAAATGTCATGCTAAAATTTGTACAAATGCATTTACTTATTAATGTACTTGATAAAAATACCCTGCAATTGTACTTCTAAACTGGTATACTTCAAGTTTGTTAAATTGGAACAACTAATTTTGTACTAAATACACTTTAATAATGCTGAAGTAATGCTGAGGTCCAACTAAAGATGTACTGAAGTGGAACTACTGTGAGTATACTTCAGGTACACTTTAAATATCTTGCATTTAAAGACTGATTTTATTCAAAGATCATACATTCCGATCTCTGGGTCTGGCGCTAGCACTTTTAGCTTAGCTTAGCATAGATCATTGAATCTGATTAGACAGTTAGCATCTCGCTCAGAAATGACCTAAGAGTTTTTATATTTTTCCTATTTAAAATTTGACTCATCTTTCCAGATATTGCTAGGAACAATACTCTCAAGAGACTTTCTGTCGTACCATGAGATCAGCAGACACAGTGATATAACACCGCGCCAGAACATAGCCCATAGAGGCAATATAAAACCAAAACTTTTCATTTTCCGTCCATGTTAATACACAATGGAACTACAGAAGAGTCGAGTTTTAGATAGGAAAAATATAAAAACTCTGAGGTCATTTCTGAGAGAGATGCTAACTGTCTAATCAGATTCAATGATCTATGCTAAGCTAAGCTAAAAGTGCTAGCGCCAGACCAAGAGATCGGCGGAATGGATTTGAAAATGGTGAAACTCAGTTGTTTAACTCAAGGGAGTTGGAAAATTTGCCTATTTTCCAAAAAAGTGGAGTGTTCCTTTAATATTAAGATATATGCATTGTGCACAAGTGAAATAAAGTTTAATAATATTTTTTATATCAGTAAGTCTCGAGTGATATGTCAGTAAATATGTTAATACTATGAAATAAATGTGTTTTAAAAATATTACTTTTTTACTAGAGTAGTCAACTTGAAAATGTATCAACCACATAATTTTTTTCTTTATTAACCTTCTAACTATAGAAAATAAGATCCATGAACTACGTCTTCTACAAACTTGTCTTATACATATTACATGTTCAGAAATAATACAAGGAGAATGCTTTAAAAAAAAGTCAAGGTAATTCAAACTCTGACTACAGAAGGTATAACACTAGTAGACTATTATTAACTATAACTGAACAGCAGCTTTCAGTCAGTCATCGTGATGCACACATGAACTGTCAGACATACAGTAATACTTCTCTACTGGTCTTTTTATTAGATCTTTTTATACTGGCGGTGCCATTGTATTTTTTAAACGGTAGTATCGTCATTACGGTTCTACCGTAAGTACTGTTGTATATGGCTTGTGGGGCAGTTCCTAAAATGTTCGAACACTTGTGTTGTAAATAAACAATATAGCATCTTTTGTCTTCCTGTGTAGCAAAAAACCTGTGTAGAATTTGCTCCTTAAATACCATATATGGTATTGTTTTTATTTCCCAACACGCATCTGATTCTGTTCATTTCATTTTAATTTGCAATGGTATGTTCCTGTAAATACAATAAATTTAAATACAATGTTTGACCACGACTTTTTTTTTACTCTTTTTTTGAAAAAGAGCAACTCGCATAGTGAAATATGGAATTACTTCTGATTTTTATCTGATGATGAAGGAAAACCAAACTGCCGTGAATATCTACAGAGAATTCAAGCTAAAGGGGGAAAACACAAGAAACCTTATCAAACATCTTCATACACATCCCACATCTTTTATGGAGTACACAAAGGTTAGTGTAACTTATTTACCTTAAATAATTTATCTTCATTTTTGACGATGTCTTGTTTAACATTACAGTAAGGTGTTGCATATTATTCACGCTATCTAGAGAGAGGGACTGAAACGTTTTAAAATTAGCAGTTTAAACAATGCATTTTAAAATAATAGCTTTCTATATAGTATGTATATATTTTTGTTGCTCTTTTGTCCACCTTCTGGATGAATGGATTTCATTCTTTACAACAATCTTTGCAACGAAGAATGTTGTTATATTCATTAACATGACGACATCTGCAGTCTGTTCTTGTCAGCCCTTTATTGATTTATGTTAAAATCAGCTTGTTTAGTTCCTAAAAAATATTAGTGTTTTGAACGAATCGGGTGAGTAAATTGTTAAATGAGCCATTCAAGAAGTTCCGTGAGAGTAATCACTTGCTTTATTCCTGAAGTGACCAGACGTTTCTTTTGAATGGCTCTGTCAATAAATAATTTAGAAAGACTGCCACCTACTGGATGTAGTAGTTTCCCATTTAAAGGTACTCCATAAAATAATATTTTTTCAGCATTTCATATATATTTCATGTATTTGGCATTTCATACTTAAAACTTTGTATATAAAATAAATACTCATTATTTATGCAGTTGTAATTGCAGTGTCACTTAAAGTGCAGCTTCAGTGCCAATTGTGCCGTTCTAAAATGTATTTTGCTTACACTGATTTCATTTGACTAATAAAAAAAAAATTTGTTTCACACTGTTTTTATTTTATTAAATGTACAGTACTAACATACAACATGTAAACATTTTCTGTATTCTATTGTATTGGGAAAAAAAATGAAATGGGCAATTGAATATATACATTATTTTTTATATTCTGAATTTTACAGAATTCAAGTACCGTATTTTTATTATAAGTCCCATCTAAGTATAAGTCGCATCAGTCTAAAAATAGGTCATGACGAGGAAAAAAACATAAATAAATCGCACTGGACTATAAGTCACATTTATTTAGAACCTCTATGTGTTCAGTGTAGACTACAGGAGCACTGAGCAGCACAGAGCGCCCTCTCGCGGCTGGAGAAGGTAATGTTTTACCTTGGTTCATGTTAGTGATGGGAAGTTCGATTCTTTTCCGCGAACCGTTCTTTTGGACGGTTCGATTCAATAAACCGGTTGAAAAAAACGGTTCATCGGTTCTTTCATGCTCGACGTAATGACGTCATTGGCGATGACGTAATGGCGTCACGTCTATCAAACATTCAAATATATAAAGTCAGTAATCATAACTTTAGTCAGTTAAAACCTCATAATCATGAAAAGTTTACATTCGAGTTTTGCAACAACACCTAAATACAGTAACAGCAATAATGTGCATATGAGGATTTAAGTCTTGAAGATATAAAGTAAATAAATTAGGTTTCATCAGCGCAGAAACCATGATCCACTTACTAAACATAATCCATTGCGATGTATTTGTTATTAAATGAACTTACGTTTCGCCAGATTGCCCTTCATCCAAGCCCTCGAAATACCCGCGCTCATAACATTACTAGCACAGAATCAGAATCAATCACCAAAAGAATTCCTTCGGTTCAGACATGCTGTGAGTCAGTTGGCTTCACGCTGAATCGCGCATGCGCAGTATCATCAGTTCATCGGTTCTCAATTCGGACGCGTCCGACAGAAACGATTCTCGGTTGAGTGTACCGATGATCCGAAAACCGATGCAACCGGTTCTTGACTCGAGTACGAGAACTGCTCCAGCAGTGGGCGTGTTTGTTCATTATCTGGCTCGGCTCGGTGTTCATCTTCAGTTCGGTCTTCACAGCATTTCATTCAGTGTACTGTTTGAGTAAATGGATTACCCCGGGATATTGGTTTATTTTGACTCAGAGGGAGTGTCAGTCACGTTAAAAAAGTTAACAGCTTAAGTAATTTGTGAATTTATGCTTATTGGAGACGTGAACCGTTTCAAACGATTCAGTTCGATTTGGTGAACTGGTTCAACCGGTTCACTAAGAAGAACCGGTTAAATTGAATGATTCATTCACGAATCGGCCATCACTAGTTCATGTCAAATTAATTTTGATAAGTCACACCTGACTATAAGTCGCAGGACCAGCCAAACTATGAAAATAAGTTTGACTTATAGTCTGGAAAATATGGTAATTAATTTTATATTTTTTCTTATTGTTTTTTTTGTTGTTGTTGTTGTTTTCAGAATCAAAACCATGCTTCCCTAACTGGTGTCCAAGGCCACAGTTAACCCTGCCGCCAGCAGGTCGCAGCCCACCATCAACAGCCTCTGAGAAATCCAAGAAATTAAATCCTTAATGCAGTGTTAATGCTTAGAAGACACTGAGAAGAGTTTCAATTTGCATGACTTCATTACTATAGAGATGGAGTACATGCATGACACATTTTAATTAGTTGCTTCATGACAGTTCTTGAGTTTTTCAAAGAGCCAGTTATTCAATCTCATTAAAAAAGGATTCTGAGGACAATTTGGTCTGTTTTCATTTATATCTTAGTATTTCTGACATTTTGCTTCATTTTGTAGATATGAATTTTGAATTAATAAAATATGGCATGGTCTCGTGATACTTCAGCTGGTATAGTATCGTAACATTTGTTTGTGGTATCGTGACAACCCTAATGACAGAAGAATTGTAATGGGTAAATAAAACGTAAGCTTATCCAGTCTTAATTACTGAGCTCAAATGAGTTAATGTTTCTTACAGCAGTTAAAATGTAGACTTTTTCTTTATTTTCTTTTTTTATTTAGTGATTTTAATGCTTTAAAGAGCACAGGTCATAATGTTCAGCTAACTATAAAAGGAGATGATGATATTATATATTAGGCTGTAATATCATGTGAGATGATTATATTATATATTAGGCTATAATGTCATGTGAGATGATGATATATATTAGGCTATAATGTCATGTGAGATGATGATATATATTAGGCTATAATGTCATGTGAGATGATGATATTATATATTAGGCTATAATGTCATGTGAGATGATGATATATATTAGGCTATAATGTCATGTGAGATGATGATATTATATATTAGGCTATAATGTCATGTGAGATGATATATATTAGGCTATAATGTCATGTGAGATGATGATATTATATATTAGGCTATAATGTCATGTGAGATGATGATATTATATATTAGGCTATAATGTTATGTGAGATGATGATATTATATATTAGGCTATAATGTTATGTGAGATGATGATATTATATATTAGGCTATAATGTCATGTGAGATGATGATATTATATATTAGGCTATAATGTCATGTGAGATGATGATATATATTAGGCTATAATGTCATGTGAGATGATGATATTATATATTAGGCTATAATGTCATGTGAGATGATGATATATATTAGGCTATAATGTTATGAGAGATGATGATATTATATATTAGGCTATAATGTCATGTGAGATGATGATATATATTAGGCTATAATGTTATGTGAGATGATGATATTATATATTACGCTATAATGTCATGTGAGATGATGATATATATTAGGCTATAATGTTATGTGAAATGATGATATTATATATTAGGCTATAATGTCATGTGAGATGATGATATTATATATTAGGCTGTAATATCATGTGAGATGATGATATTATATATTAGGCTGTAATGTCATGTGAGATGATGATATTATATATTATGCTATAATGTCATGTGAGATGATGATATTATATATTAGGCTATAATGTTATGTGAGAAAGTCAACGGTGATGTCGATGGTCAGGGTTAGAGGAGATTAGATGAGTCTGACCAGGTCAGTTTCCCATCATAAGCTATCAGTGACTGAGCTTGATGTCTATTAAATTTACTTTATGGAACCTAATCATGTGACAATGAGTCAGACTAACTGAAATGACCCTGTCATATTATTCTGGCTTAAGTAGTTTTAAGGCATAAGAAGTCAAAGTTCTCAAGTTATGATTTGCTGTCTGTCATAACCAAAGAAATAAATGTGATCATATTTTTTCCATTGGATCGTATGGCAAGACATCGCATTGTGTTGAATTGATTTAAATTAAACTTGTAACGGAGTGAACCATATCGTATCACATCGCTAGCTGCTTCACATGTATCTCTAATGTATCATAGCATAGGGTATTTATCGAGACGTGTATCACTTTGGCCTCAGTCATGAGATGCACATCCCTACAACGAACACTACTTTCTGTCACATATAACACACATCTGAACATCACCCAAAAACACAAGAGCTTAGCTTTGTTTCTGAGAAAGGGAAAGTGAAGGAGGTTTGTGTGACCTGCATCTGTAGTTTGCTGGAGGTGAAGAGCGAGGGCACGGCATTGTCCTTCAGCACGCGGTTGTTGCACTCGTGTTTGAAGCAGTCTCTGGTGAAGTGCTGAGAGCAGATGTTGCTGTACTTGGTGGGTTTGAAGTTTCTTCTCTTCATAGCGGCCAGCCATCTCCCACAGATGTCTGGTCGTGCCAGAGGAAACCTGTGTCGTTGTTGACAAATAACAGACATTACATGCAATCACTAAGAACCTCAGGATGGACTGATTCAGATTATCATCAAATCATTTGATTGTCACTCAAATATTTACCCGAAACCAAAGGGAATACACAGGAGATATAACAAACATTTATAAAACCTGCAAATGACTGAAGACAGCTAACATCTATTTTTCACGCCTTCAGCAGATGACCCTACCACTAGTACAGTCTGGATGGTTTTTAATCAAGTCCAAGTTAAATAAGGTTTTGCTTAATTTCAGTAATTTAATGTGCATCTCATTTTTATGTCATTAAAATAATTTAAAAATGGTTTCATTTCTTCCTCACGTGTGACTTTCACAACAGAAGATACTCTGAAGAACTCTGGCAAGTTTTGACTTCCAACAACAGACCACTGAGACATTTCAAAAATACAATACCTTCTTTTATTTTCCACAAAAGAAAGTTATACAGGTCTGAGGGGAAATAAATGAAATGAAATCACTGAAAACTAGTGGACACAATGAAAATATCGTGCCTCAAAACAGATTAAAGATCGACCTTCCAGCTGATCTTCACTGAAACACATCAGTTCTGTGAAGTGTGTAGACAATAAAGCCAAGTGAAAGCTGCTGATGTGATCTAAACTAAAGCAAACTAACACTACAGCTGATTAACTCTTGTTAACTAACATGAGCAAATCGACCAGAGAACTAGAAACAAAACAACATGGTGCTGCGACTGTGACTCGATAGAAACAAACGGAGGAGTGCAGCTCACTTATGAAAGGAGATGTTTTTATCTTTGTGGTATCTGTTTTTGCATCCGTACGCCGAGCAGGACTGAACCATGATTCACTGCGATCTGAAATATGAAGATCAGGAATAAAAATCGCTCGGAACAGGATCCCGTCGCCTGCACTTTACATGGCTGACTGAACGAGTCCTCTCTCGGTGATGTTCGGTGAAGTTCGGTGATGTTCGGTAATGCTCGGCGAGGTTCGGTCAGATTCGGTCATGTTCAGCGTTTCTCCAGCAGCGCTCTCCAGCTCATAAAGCATCTCACCATGGGTTCTGTCTTTCTGCAGACATTTAAATTCCAAGTGTTATAATCTTCTCCAAACACTAAGAACAGTACCTAACATACACAGACAAAACTTCCACAACAATGGCTATAAAGCCATAATTCGCCGATCCTGAGCAGCGCGGAGAAAAGTAACAGATATCAGGTGACCACCTGCAACAGTCGGACAGTCTTCTGCAGCGGATCAATGACATTCGCCTGCTTTTTGCAGTTAAACTAGTAACAGTTTAAAATAAGATCATTATTATTTAGACCCATCTTATCTGACAAATTAAAGCGGAATCTTTCCATTTATCGCTTCATGATCATTTCCATTCAACACGGTTACTTTATTTCAGTGCTGATTGGCTGTTGACGGGAAAGGGCGTGGCCGCCTGTATGACGACAGCAGGAGGTCATCAGGTCACTGACGCGATCTTATTATCTAAATACGTGGATGGCGTGATGATCAGTGTTGGGTATAGTTACTTTGGAAAGTAGTTAGTTAGGTTACAACGTTACCATCAATTAAAAGTAATCAGTTATGATACAGCGTTACCTATTCATAATAGTAACGCGTTAGAGTACTCATGCGTTACCAAAAATTAAAAGCCGTTTGCAGCGGCTCACACATGACAGACACAGCCCCCGGCCCCTTTAAATGCACCTAGAAGTCGTGACTCCCGACAAAGAATAACGTCAGTCATCCGACTAAATTAACACTGCAGGATAACAATAACAGGAAAGACAGTCAGCAATCGGCTATTACACATGGCGTTTTATTTATTTATTATCACAGAACATATTATTAATCAAAATTCGCACCTACCCAGCCCGGGTAGCCTAGGCTACTGTATATTATGAGCACCACAAGATAACTCCTGATTTTTCTTTAACTTTAAATAATGCAGTTATCAAAGTACAAGTATGCTTACTTGTAAACACAACCTTAAACAGGCTTGCAGATTTAAATCCATTTAGAAATGATGAACAACCAGCCAGCCAATGATCTAACAGAAATTAACAGCTGCCTGTCAAACAAAACTGATAACAAACCGAATTGAATCCTTCACTGCCACACAGGCAAATGACAAATCGCTTAATAGCCGAACTAATTATTATTAAAGTGTCACTCACAGTCACAAGCCTAAATTCGCTTTAACACAGTCCTCTTACGTTTACTCTTCAAAGTAGTGATTAAAACGTAGCGTTAAATTTGAGGTAGAATTTTAGGCGGTCGACAGAAGCTTTTCACCAAAGCAGAGTGTGCATTTTACCGTTATGTTCTTTTCTTTTTCGTTGACAAATTGAAAATAATGTGCGTACTTCCATAAACCAAACGCTGTCCTCTCTGCTATCTTGCCGGGAGTTCGAAAAAAAAAAAAACCACACACACACACAGGGTCAGGCGCAGGGCACAGACGCATCACAGCCATTGACTTTACGATCACAGAGCTTCGGCACCGCTGATACATCCGCAGGTGGCACAGTAGACCTAGGACTACTGTCTGACAAAAAGCAGGCTGCAGTCGGGATTTTCCTTTCCTTAAAGTAACGGATTACTTTTTTTAAAAAATAACGAAGTTACTGATTACTTACGCAGGAAACTAACGCGTTAAGTTACAAATTTCAGGAAAAAAGTAATTAGAGTACTCTAACGCGTTACTTTGTAACGCGTTACCCACAACACTGGTGATGATATATACATTTATATTGATCGAACCAAGATAACGGTGCAGTAGGTTTATATATGAATATATTATTTATTGTGCTCCCATATGATATTCCCTGGATATCTTTGAGTGTTGATAATGAACGGACATAGTGTAGAGATGGAATATAACACTAAAATAAGAAAAACTGATAATTAATTAATGCACTATATACAGAAGTAGAAATACAGAGGGCAAAAAACATGTAAATGTTTAAATGTATTTACATATAGGTTATTTACAAGTGTACAGGTTACAAATGCACAATTTTGGGATTTAATGTATTAATGTGTCATTTATGATGGACAGTGTATAGTTATGAATGTTTTAATTGTTCAGCCTGACTATAACCTGCAGGAGAAAACTTATTCAGCCAAAACTGAAGATTCTCTTATCATGTCATTAGAGATTTATATGAAGTTTTTTAGAAACATAAATGTCAAATCATGGCATATTAGTAGGTGAAAGAAGGCACTGATCTTATTTCTTAGAAAGGTTTGGTTAGATCTCATAGAATCTGTCAGTCGTTGTAGATGTGTGTTTGTGTGAGCGCTCATGTGTTGTACATGTGTGGTGTAAACAGGAAAACAGAGCCACACTAGAACAGGAAAGCTGTGTGTATGATGCATGTGTATGATGCATTTATTCACGAGGACGGAGTGTGAGCGTGCAGCAGCTCAAACACACACACACACACACACCTGCTTCTGACTCCTGCGCTTCAGTCAGGTATGTGCTTTACTCTGATGAAACATCTCAGTTTACAGTCAGAACACGCATCTCAGCGTCGTGTTTCACTTCTCTCTCTCTCTCTCTCTCTCTCTCTGTCTTTCTGTTTCTCTGTCTCTCAGAGAATGAAATATTCATTTGGTTTGTCTCATTATTACAGGTGCATCTCAAAACATTTGAATATTGTGAAATATATATATATATTTGTAACTTATTTAAAAAAGTGAAACTCTTGAGGTTTGGATTTGTGACTGTCTTGATCACAACTGAAACAAATGAAATGTGTTATTTCACATGTAATGAACCTAGAATATATGAAAGGTTCACTTTTTTCATATTTTTCATGGTATTATGATTTTTTGAGATGCAGCTGTGTTTATGCATCCTGAAAATTTTATCCTGTTTTATCAAAGAGTTGGTTCAACTAAGAAGTGGAGAACCCAAAGTAGTGAGAGAGTAGCGTTGTCTCTTTATTTGCATGCTGTATCTCTGCCCAAGCCGTTTATACACTGCTCTCACCTGAAAGACACTGTGAGGAGAGGAACCTTCATCAGATGTGATGTGTGTGGTCTGATGCACCACGAGGGGGCAGTGAAGCCTCACAGAGCCTGGTCTCTCCTCCGATGCTGGAGCACAGAGTGATTATTAGACCGATTATAGAGCTCATAGCTCACTGCATGTATATTTCATTTAAACATGCTAGAAACAGAGCACTGAGTCAAGCATTTAGTGACTCTTTAACCTGGATCCAGAACTCATAACCCCTTGATCTAAGACTAGTTTCTTTCCAACCACTTCTTGAGCGGCCCCGGTTTTAATCTGAACTAAAAATGTACAAAGTCTCCAAATCCACATGGTTTGAAATAAAAGTGTGGAAATGAGAACACTTGGCTTCTCACCGGAGCTATTTCAGTGTCTCGTATATTCACATGTCTCTATTGACATCTAATTACAGTAATACCCACCTACACCAGAATTACAGCAGATAAGGCTTTGAGACGGCTGATATTACTGTGAGCCGCCGGAGCTGTGTGCGGTTCTCAGCTAACACATCATGACTCGGTTCTGCTGTAGATCTGTGTCCGATCAGAACGAGATCTGTTTGGGCGATGCACACAGATGTGGTTTGATGGAGATGCTGCTGCTGGGATCCAGAAGAGCGTCACACACTCCTTCTGCTTTTCGAGACACTGATCGAAGATCCTCAATAGTACACCAAACACACAGAGCTCCGGGGATTTATAGCTTGTGTCAGCTGCATTTGATCTGATGAAATTTTACATACAGATGTTATTATATTATTAACCTCAAGATGTACAGTCAGACCAAAAGTAATTCACACACCAGATATAATAATGTTTTATATCATTTTACCAGTGAGTGCAGGACACTATAGATCATTTCTGTAAGTGAGGATAGAAGAATAAACTCTGACATATTACTCCCAAACATTCTTCTTACAGTGGACTACCAGATCAGAAATTATTCTCATATTTTATTACCATTTTCTAACCTATAGTGAATAAACTGTGATGATGTGAGAAATGTTGAAGGTGTCTGAATATATTTTGGTCTGACTGTATGTATTCTTCAGATTCTCCATTCTGTGATCTTCATTTCAAGAGGTCATCTTTCTAGATGGTATCTAGATTTTCACATTTGTCGTGAGAGAACAGGTTGCATGTGTAGAGCAGTTTCTCAGCGGTTTGCCGTGGTTTTCTCATATAGTTGTGTAGTTAGGTGTTTTCCCTCGTTGTGTGTCTGTACTAATGTTTCCATGCATTAATGAATCAGAATGTTCTGTTTGTGAGCCGTTACACTGCAATCCAGTTCACATATTCATTTACATGTGCATTACATGCTTTCTGAACTAAACTTCAGCTCACACACCGGGTTTAGAACTGGAGAAAATATGGCATATATAGAAATATAACAGATATATGACACAATAGACCGGTCAGGTCATAAGATGTGAATAAACACACATATTCAGAAGATGTATGTTAACATACTAAGTCTGTCAAGCTATTGATTTTTTAAACGAATTAATTACATGATGTGGTTATTAATTAATCTACTTAATCACAAATGAACTGAACATCAATATTGACTGAGAAATTATGCCCTAAAAGATCATTTAATGTCGTCATTGTGTGAAATGAGAAAAGCACTGATATTACAAAAAAGAAGTTTAAGAGAGAAATATTTAGATTCAGATGCATCACAGTTAAACTGTGCTGTATAAATACTAATTAATGGCCAGTGTGTTATTAATATGCATGATAATAAATAGGTAACAATGAGCATTGGTCCTTATAATAAAGTGCTACTGTTTAGTTTATTTTTAAGTGCGAAGTATTAAGTGTACAAAAGTCTTGTATCATCCTGTATTAACTATTGCGATGCTTTGATGGTTTGGGGATTAAAAGCTGCACAAACTGTTGGTCATGGCTGCTAGAACCTTAAGAGCTGAGATTACATTTACATTTATTCATTTAGCAGATGCTTTTATCCAAAGCGACTTACAAATGAGGACAGTATAAGCAATCAAAAACAACAAAAAGAGCAATGACAAGTGCTATAACAAGTCTCAGTTAGCTTAAACACAGTACACATAGCAAGGGCTTTTAAATAATATAATAAATAAAAGTTCTAATATACCCCCCAAGGTGCAACTTGGACACGTCATCAGTGATAAACCCGGAGTCAACAGGTGTTTCGGGTCTTTAATCAACCCGAAGGCGACCCTGCCGGGGGTAATCAGTCCATGGATCTCCCCTCCGGATCCACAGCCATTGTGAGGCTTTTTCGGCAGCCTCAGAGATGTTCTTTATGGCGCGCCTGCACGGTTGTCCTTTAACTCCAAGGATTTTGAGTGTTCTGAGCAACGACTGTCCAGCAAAGCCCCAGCATCCGACCTCCACTGGCCCACCTGGGGAGCGTGGCTGCTGATATGCCTTCTCCCCAGCTCTGACAAAGGAGATGGTTTGCTTGGAGGGATGCTGACACTTACTGCTCTGGATTGCTGCAGTGGTTGTATCTGCCAAAGCCCTGAGGACTTGGTCATGTCGCCAGCGATACTGCCTGTCCCCCAACACCTTTGGACAGCAGTTGAGGATATGCTCCAGTGCATTCCCCCAAGCTCTTAACTTGTCTTTCGGTTATTGCTGGAATTTGTGACCTCTCCAAGGAAAAGCGGAATTGATTGGCCACTTTGCCTTTCTTTAAAACTAGGGACCTGGACTTGGCTGGGTTAAAGCTCATCCTTGCCCATAGGATGAGGCATTGGAGCCCCCAAAGAAGCCATCTACAACCCGGAACTGAAGCTTTCAGGGTAAGGTCATCCGTGAAGGCTCTAATAGGTGGCTGCCAGGTACCAGATCTAGACATGGGGCCTCTACATTCCACCTCTGCTGATTTGACAATCATGTTCATGGCTAAAGTGAAGAGTGGTACCGAGATTGTACATCCAGTAATAATTCCCTTCTCTTGCCGATGGCAGTCAGATGTCACTGTTCCTGATGAAACTCTCAATCTGAAACTTCTGTAGTAATCTAGAATGAGGTTGTGGATTGTTTCTGGCACGTGATGTCTTGTCAGTGTCTTGGCAAGGTTGAGTTGAAGGTGATGGTCCTTCATCCAGCAAGAAATGTCTGTTAGACAAGCTGAGATGCGAATAGCTACCATCAGATCATCAGGATGGAATGAGAGGTAGAGTTGAGTGTCATCAGCATAGCAGTGGTATGAAAAGCCATGTTTCTGAATGACAGAATCTAATGATGCCATGTAGATAGAGAAGAGAAGTGGTCCAAGAACCGAGCCCTGAGGCACCCCAGTAGTAAGATTACAGATCATATCACTCCTATCTTAATCCTCACATTGCTTCCTGTTTTGATTTTAAACTTCTGATGCTAACTGTAAGGCTGTGCCCTCTACCCTCATCTGAAACTGGTCAGTTAACTGATTAACCCAGTTAATATTGATGGGTGAAAAACTATGAACCTCTTTACCTACTGAGATAAAGCAAAATCCCTTAAAACACATTTCTTTAGGGAAGCTTTTACTTGAATTTTTTGTAACGCTTTATTTTAGGGTCTCTTAACTAGTTGCTTATTAGCATGCATGTTACTAGAATATTAGCAATCTATTAGTACTAATTAAGCACATATTAACTTTGCAGTCGTGCAAATGTTGAGGAACGGCAGAACTCTTTGCAAACTCTATCATATGATATGAATATAAGAGGGTGATCTTTCTGCTAGACTCCATCACACAGTCATCATCTGCATCAGAAACTGCATCAGTGGAAGATGACAATGTTATTTATCACATTATCAAATAAATCAGGAGAAATAATGTTACTTTGGTCAGTTGTAGTGATTGAGTGAGAGAGTGGCACGGTCATTTCTTCAGGGTTTCCTCTTCATCTGCATGAGCTGTGAATGAGATGAATGATATAGAGGCCGTGATTCACTCTGAACAGATCCAGGCGCAGTAATCAATATTCCCGTGTCTGTTTGCTCCAGGTGCTTGCAGCATGATTCAGGCTAGCAAAGAAGTTCAAAATTTATTTAATTTAATTATCAGTAACATTCTGCCGGCTTCAAGGCAAACGGATTTCACATTAGAATAAAAGTGATTAGGAAGGAAAGGAGTTTCTGTGACTCTGCTGTCTGTTTGTGTTGCTGTAATCAGCAGAGTCTGCATGACTCTTGTGCGATTCAATACATGTCAGAAGGTCAGGACTCTGATTTGAATTTCTTGTCAAATACGTCCAAAATAATTGTATTACTTTAATGTCTTGATCACTTTGTCTGCCTTAAAGATGTCTGTCCACCTTTAATTCTGTAGTTGACTGTATTATATATCACAGGCCTATTCACCAATAATACAGACATTTCCCATGTGACACAAATATATTTTCTTAATTTTCATGAAACTTCCTTTTTTTTTTAAATGACAAATTAATTTTACAGCACTCGTGCCACACACATACACTCACACACACACACACACACACACACACAAAGTAAAAGTTGTGTTCATCCCATAGGTGTAATGGTTTTTATTCTGTAGAAACTGTATATTCTATGTCCCTTCACCAACCCTACACCTAACCCTAACCCTCACAGGAAACTTTGTGCATTGTTACTTTCTCAAATAAACTCATTCTGTATGATTTATAAGTGTTTTGAAAAATGGGGAGATCGGTTATGTCCTCATAACCAGGGGGAAGTCGTGGCCTAACGGTTAGAGTGTTGGACTTGCAATCCAATGGTTGTGGGTTTGAGTCTCGGGCCGGTAATACCACGACTGAGGTGCCCTTGAGCAAGGCACCAAACCCCCAACTTTTCCCCGGGCGGCACAGCATAAATGATGCCCACTGCTCCGGGTGTGTGTTCACGGTGTGTGTGTGTTCACTGCTGTGTGTGTGTACACTTCGGATGGGTTAAACGCAGAGCACAAATTCTGAATATGGGTCATCATACTTGGCTGAATGTCACGTCACCCATAAGTCACCCTCTCCTTGTAATACCCATGTCATTATACAAAGTTGTGTCCTGATATGTCACAAAAACACTCACTCACACACACACGCTCTCTATCTTTCTCACACACACACACACACTCTATCACTCTCACACACAAACACACACACTCTGAGAACATGATCTCAGGCTGATGTCATTGCTGCTGATAACAGCTTTCAGATGTGTTTTTACGTGCTGCGGCCAGCACAAGGGCGATTTATTCCATTACACACTACACAGGCATCAAGGCCTGTGCCAAATAATCTCGTGGTGATGTCACAGTGGATGTGTGGGGCTACACGGGACGCCGCGGAGAGAAGGTGGATAACGTCACTACAGAGCTCTTCTCATTCACAGTCAAGCATTACATTCAAGATAAAACACGTCAGGATTACACTTGAAATTCACTTTCAGTTTCAGCTGCTGTTTATGGTGGCTTTTCTATTGTTTTCAATTGTTGTTTGATGTCTAACATCTGGAGACAGATTGAATGCTTGTCCAAAAAGGCCTCCAAGTAATCTGTTACTGTTTGGCTTTCTTTAATAGAATAAGTGGCTGTATGTGAGACGAGAGCTAAAGGTCTTTCTGTTAAACCCCTCGCTAGCTCAATCTCATCTTTCGTCAGAACGGTTCTCATGGATACCGGGACAATATTTGGATAAATGAAACAGGGCTGCGCTAGCATTAAGAGCGATGCTCTCATCAGGAGAGCATGACCCCTCCGGTGTAAGGTAATCGCTGGAGACCTCATGAAATCAATACTGTAAAAACAAACCGCTCCACGTTTCAAAGTGGTTTCTGCCACGGCTCCGTGATTGAAAATGTTTTCTAACCTTACTTTCCAAAACATGTCTTTAGTCCTGTTAGAGCTCGGTTCAGATGTGAACACTGATAAAGTGAGCAGTGTGATGTCTGCAGTGCAGAAGTGTGAAAAACAACCACAAAACCAAACACTCTTAAAAATAAAGGTGCTTCACAATGCCACAGAAGAACCTGTGTTTTGTCTGAATGGTTCCATAAATCTGTTTCATGAAAGGTTCTTTGTGGTGCAAGAAGGTTCTTCTGATGAGAAAAAATTTGAGATTGTTCTTTAAAGAACATTTGACTAGATGGATCTTCTATGGCATCACTGTGAAGAACCTTTCAAGCAGCTTTATTTGTAAGATCTGTAATAAATGATCTCTCCATTGATGTGTGGTTTGTTCGGAGGACAATATTTGTCTGAGATACAACTATTTGAAAATCTGAAATCTAAGGGAGCAAAAAAATCTAAATATTGAGAAAATCATCTTTAAAGTTGTTCAAATGAAGTTCTTAGCAATGAATATTACTAATCAAACATTAAGTTTTGACATGTTTATGGTAGGAGATTTACTAAATATCTTCATTGAACATGATCTTTACTTAGTATCCTAATGATTTTTGGCATAAAAGAGAAATGTATTATTCTGACTCATACAATGTATTGTTGTGTATTTCTACAAATATATCTGTGCTACTGATGACTGCTTCTGTGCTGCAGGGACACACTGAACTCTGTAGCATCACCTGCATCACTCAGTGCTTGTGTTTGTCTGTGCACTCTGTTATTTCTGATGGAGTAGATGATCGTTTTGTGTTTGACTCTGTAAAGCCTTTTCTACTAAAAAAAGATCTGAAGTGACAGAAAAATGTTAATGAACTGTTAATGCCCTCGTCAATCCTACAGGTTATTCAAGTTTAACGGAAAGCCTAATTATATGTACAAAGCCTGCTTGAGGTTTGATGTCAGACGTTTGGGTGGAACTTAGTCGAAACCAGCGCGAACAGACCAAAGTGACCTTGATTTATCTTTGCGTTTCGTTCAGGATGCTTTTCATAGGATAATACTTGTCAGCATGACCGATGGGATTAGATCTTAGATTAGAGCTTCTTAGGAATATTGCCTCAGCAGCGTCTCCCAGATCCTCCAGAGAAACCTCTAACACAACTAACCCTTACACACAACACACACAACACACACACGTGTCACAGGGCTAGTCTTCTACATTCACACACGGCTGTGTTTCAGTACTGAGACAGCAGGTCATTCTGTCAGCGTGAAAAGTCTGGCAAGGTGGAGCCTTAAACTGCACTCTTTTAAATCAAATTAAGTCCAATTAAACATCTAGTCTAAAACAAACAGGTCAATTGGTTTCAAATGTGGCTCTGTCTATTGTTTGAACAGATTTTTTAGGTCTTAGAGGATATTTGAGCAACATAATAATCACTTTCCCCATCAATAAAAAAAAGAAAGTAAGCAAAATGAGGAAGGTGAGCCATATGCATTGATCAAGACTTTGACAGCATGTAGTAATCTCAGATATATGATGGCATTTTAGTGCCACGTTAAAAAAAAAAAATTCTAAGATTACGAGAATAAATTCAAAATATTTTGAGAATAAAGTTAAAATATTACGAGAATAAAGTCGAAATGTTTCGAGAATAAAGTCTAAATGTTTCGTGAATAAAGTCGAAATGTTTTGAGAATAAAGTCTTAATACTACAAGAATAAATTCGAAATATTATGAGAATAAAGTCGAAAAGTTTCAAGAATAAAGTTGAAATATTTCGTGAATAAAGTCGAAATATTACAAGAATACATTTTCACATGGCTTATTTCGAATTTTCACAAAGAAAACAGTTTACTTTAATAAATTGTTTCACATAAATACAGCGATCCGATCATTAAAGAGCTTGAAAAACACATATACAAGCCAGAAACTACGCTTTTTTTTTGCACAGGCCTATCTAAAGGGTTAATGGTCCCACCTAGTGATCAACCATAAAAATAACAAATTTACCTCTTCCCAAAAGGGAAAACCACCAACCATCAAGAATGCATGATTACATGCTGTCATGGCTTTGGGATCAAAAGATGTCGTTATAATGGAAGTCAAAGGGGCAAAAACAGCCACCAACAACAAATGAGGGAGAAAAATTTTTAATCTAATGCTGCACAAAAACTAACAATGCATCAAAGCCAATGTTGTTACTAATCTTTGACATGCCCAAGACTGTTATAAAAAGTAATATCCAGCCACAATTACTTTTTATACTGAAAATAAGTCATTTTCTTTGCCCCCCCCCCCCCAACCTCCCCCCCCCCAAATCAGTGATATCATTTATGAACTTGAAAATTAAAGAGTTTTTTTTTTTTACTTTTGGTAGTTTTGATCAGGACTGAGGTTGATCAATAGATTTATGAAGAAAAAAAAGAAGAAAAAAAAGAAGAAAAAAATATTTATCTGATACATTTTTACAGCAGTTTTAATTGAGTGGATGTTTTCATCCTGAACATAACGAAAGGGTAGTGAATTTGAACAATCCACAAGGGTTAAAAGTAGGTCTATCAAAAGCACAAATCTTATTGCTATTGGGTGGCTGGTGCACTACAAATAACGAATGCAATGGAAGATATGAAATATTATCCCGGCGAATATGGCACATTGGATGATTTCTGCTAATAATCCCACATATATTTGTAGTGTTTTAAATAAGAGAGCTACAGTGCCCCATGTGTCATGGTTCATGAATTCACTGTTTTCTTCGTGTCCCGTGTATTTGTTGTTCTGTGTGTGTGTGGGTGTGTGTGAGTGGGCGTGACCGCTCGTTCCTACTGATCAGCACGCCAGCTGATCTCATTCATCGCACCAGCTGCTGCCAGTTCACTCACCTAAAAAAAATGATCGCACTCTCCTCTCTATCAGATCGTTGTTTTGGTGTCCTCAGTGTTTCTCGTCGTGTGCTGTTCCAGTCCTGTTCCGGTTTCTAGTTCCTGTTCGCTGACCTTGTGGTGTTCGCCCTTCTCGTCTGGATGTTCACCGTCACCTGTCTTCACCAGCACGCTGACCATCTAGTCCCTGCACCACCAACCCACCCGAGCTCCAGTA
The DNA here is from genome assembly GCF_003368295.1 of Carassius auratus. Lineage (NCBI taxonomy): Eukaryota > Metazoa > Chordata > Actinopteri > Cypriniformes > Cyprinidae > Carassius > Carassius auratus. Next base: position 2,101,546 of record NC_039247.1, on the reverse strand, counting down.
CTTCTCTGTGTCTTTTCTACCCTTAATAAAGAGTTACTTTCATTATTGCTTCCGCTTCTTGTATCATGACAGAACGATCTGACCAGACGATGGAAGCAGCAAGCGGATCCTCTTCTCCTCTGGAGGAATTCATCAAGTCCAGTATTTCACGGATGGATGCCCAGGAGAGGAACATGACTGAGTCGGGTCGGGCTATTCGAGCTCTTGTGGTGCAGGTGTCCGAGCTCACCCAGCAATTGCAACATCTACGAGCTCCCACTGCGCCTCCCACACCGGCCACTCCCCCTGGACCACCACAGAGCATTTCCCAGTCGGGGCGCCGCCTACCTGTCCCCGAGTTATACAACGGTGAGCCTAACTATTGCAGAGCATTCCTAACATGCTGTTCAATGCATTTTTCTCTGCAGCCCAGGACCTTTGCCACTGAACAGAGCAAGGTGGCATTTGTACTCACGCTACTGACTGGGAGTGCAGCGCTATGGGGGACGGCGGTGTGGGAGAACAAAGATCCATGCTGTGCCTCGTTTCAGATACTCGCCGCCGAAATGAGAAGGGTGTTTGACCGCGCGGTCATGGGAAGAGAAGCGGCACGGATCCTCGCGGACCTCAAACAAGGTGGAAGATCTGTATCTGATTACGCTATCGAGTTCCGGACTTTGGCGGCAGAGTGTCAGTGGCACTTCGTGTAGATTCCCTACTCTCTTGAGTCGAACATCTGAGATTACCTGCTCGGTTCTCTAGAGCAGCTGAGACCACGCAATCCAGTGGCAGGAAGGCGTTCAGCCCCTTCTACGATCACAAGCCCATGCAGGTCGGGCGAGCTCGGCTTTCCCGGGAGGAGAAGGAAAGGTGGAGATCCCAGGGCCTTTGCCTTTACTGTGGAACTGCAGGACATTTCGCTTACAACTGCCCGGTAAAAGGGCAAGCCCGGCAGTAAATCTGAGGCTACTGTCAGGTGGGATCTCCGCTGAGAAGACCTCATCAACATCTACGCTCCTCCTGGTAAGACTAAGATGGTCAGCCAACACTCACAACTGTCAAGCACTTTTGGACTCCGGGGCAGAAGGTAACTTCATGGACTACACATTTGCACACAAGATTCAGGTTCCCCTGTCACCTCTCACCCACACCATTTCTGTTCACGCCCTTAACGGCCAAGCTTTACCTAACATTTCATTCACCACTGGACCCATTACACTCATCGTATCTGGCAACCACACAGAGACTACTTCCTTCTACCTTTTGGACTCCCCCCTCGCACCCATTGTTTTAGGACACCCCTGGCTCATCAAACACAACCCTAAGATTGACTGGCAGCAGAGATCAGTGTTGGAGTGGAGCAATAAATTACATGAGTCCTGTCTTGTGTCTGCCTGTTCACCTGTTTCTGTGTTTCAGGAGTAAGCAGTGGATTGCAGCTGCTTCTCTCCCTCCGCATCATCCCTATGACTGTGCTATTGAGTTACTGCCAGGTACGTCTTTGCCTAAGGGCAAGTTATATTCACTTTCTGTTCCAGAAAGAGAGGCTATGGAGAAATATATTTCTGATTCTCTAGCAGCAGGGTCCATCCGTCCTTCCTCTTCTCCAGCGGGGGCGGGGTTCTTTTTTGTGGGGAAGAAGGACGGATCCCTGCGACCTTGTATTGACTACCAGGGGTTGAACAGCATCAAGGTAAAGAAACCTTCGAGAGGTTGCAGTGAGCGTCGATCTTCACTAAATTAGACTTGCGTAATGCTTATCATTTGGTCCTTATCAGGAAGGGAGATGAATGGAAGACACCCCCAGAGGGCACTTTGAATACTTGGTCATGCCCTTCGGCTTGTCCAACTCCCCAGCAGTCTTCCAGACACTCGTCAACGATGTGCTGCGAGATATGGTCGATCAGTTCATATATGTCTACCTGGATGACATATTGATTTTTTTCTTGTTCTTTCCAGGAGCACGTGCAGCACATTCGACGAGTGCTTCAGAGGCTGCTAGAGAATGGGCTTTTTGTCAAGGCGGAGAAATGCGCTTTTCATGCACAGTCCGTTCCTTTCTTAGGGTTCATCGTGTCGTCTGAGGGAATGCGTATGGATCCTGACAAGGTTAAGGCTGTGGTGGATTGGCCAAGCCCAGATTCCCGTAAGGCCCTACAGAGGTTTCTGGGGTTCACCAATTTCTACCGGCGGTTCATTCGCAATTTCAGCCAACTAGACTCGCCTCTGACCGCCTTGACCTCCCCCAGAACTATGTTCAGGTGGTCAGACGCAGCTGAGGCTGCATTTGCCAAACTGAAGGGCCGCTTTGTTTCAGCCCCCATCTTAATTACCCTTGATCCATCACGTCAATTCGTGGTGGAGGTCGATGCGTCAGAGGTAGGGGTAGGTGCAGTGCTATCCCAACGTTCTCCTACAGAGGACAGAATGCATCCGTGCGCATTTTTGTCCAACCGTTTATCCTCTGCTGAACGTAATTATGATAGGCAGGCTCGGTGGGCACTTTTTTTCGGATGTTTTGACTTTACTCTCTCGTACCACCCAGATTCCAAGAACCTCAAGCCCGATTCTTTCTCACGCATTTTTGACCGTTCCGATCGCACGTCTACTCCCGCGTGTATTATTCCGAAGGCCCTAATTATCTCCACACTCTCATGGGAGGTCGAATCGAAGGTCAAGACGGCCTTACAAGGGGTAACACCTCCGGTTGCCTGTCCACCGAACCGTTTATTTGTGCCAGAGGGATAACGGTCCAACGTTATTCAGTGGGGGCATTGTTCCAATGTGGCTTGCCATCCAGGAGTCAGTCGCACTACATCTTTAGTCAAGCAACGATTTTGGTGGCCACGTATGACTAGCGACGTTCACAGTTTTGTTTTGGCTTGCTCAGTTTGTGTCACTGGTAAGACTTCCAATCGACCCCCAGATGGGCTCCTTCAACCGCTGCCGATCCCTTCGTGACCCTGGTCCCATATCACACTAGGTTTTGTATCCGCCCTCCCACCCTCTCAGGGTAACACGGTAGTTTTGACCGTGGTGGACCGGGTCTCGAAGGCGGTCCATTTCATTCCCTTGCCCAAATTACCCTCAGCCAAGGAGACAGCGTTAACAGTTGTTAACCACGACTTTCGGTTACATGGCCTCCCGACGGATGTGGTTTCCGACAGAGGACCTCAATTTGTGTCCAAATTTTGGCAAGAGTTTTGTAGATTACTGGGTGCGACTGTTAGTCTGTCCTCAGGGTTTCATCCCCAGAGTAACGGCCAAACTGAGAGAGCCAACCAGGATTTGGAGAGAACGTTGCAATGTCTGGTCTCCAAGAATCCTTCCTCATGGAGCCAACAACTGTCAATGGTGGAGTACGCCCACAATTCGTTACCAGTATCATCCACGGGCCTATCTCCGTTTGAGTGTTGTCTAGGTTACCAGCCACCAATTTTTCCTAGTCTGGAATTTGAAGTCGCGGTTCCCTCTGCTCACGCCTTCATCCAGAGATGTCATCCCACTTGGACTAGAGCCCGTGAGACTCTACTCCAAGCGGGAGCGCGCAAGGCCAAAGCCGATCGCCACCGGTCTAGGCCTCCCGTATACGTCGTTGGTCAAAAAGTGTGGCTTTCTACCAAGAACATTCCTCTCCATTCCGTCTCTAATGAACTTGCTCCCAAATTTATCGGCCCGTTCACTGTCACCAAGATCACTGCCTCAAACTCCCTCCAGTGTACAGGAGGATTCATTCCGCCTTCTGTTTCTAAAATAAAACCTGTGTTTCATTCTCATATTAATCCGCCTGTCCCGGTAACTTTCATTTCTACTATTTAAATCCTCTAAACATTTTGACTTTATACTCTTAATATTTCAACTTTATTCTTGAAGTATTTCGACTTTATTCTCGTAATCTTAGACTTTTTTTTTAACATTGGACTAAAATGCTGTCATACAGGTATGTGTGGCCTGCTGATAAAAAAAAAAAAAAACCTATAGAAACCGTCATAAAATTTGTAATGGTTTTACTGGTTATAATGGAAACTGTAATGGAACCTGTGGGTTCTTGCTGGTAATTGGTCGCCTTGTGGCTTGTTAAAGCCAATAAATCCTAATGGAATATGTCCCAAAACACAATTTTTAATGGTTAAATGTTGATGGTTTGCAATGTTTGTAATGGTATTTTGTAGTGGAAAGCATTATAATTTCATTGAACGGTTTATATTCTTCACTTCGGGAGGATGAGCATGTGCTTCAGAAATATAGAGCAGCAAACTTCTGGATCGATAAAATGATTTATTACTGTCAAATTATTAATAGAGATTAATAGTTAAGTTTGGGTTTACAGAAAACATGTGTGTGTACTGTGGATATTTATTAACTATATATTAAGACATTTACATTTACATGTCTATATCTATATATTCATATAATTTATATTATAGCCTATATAAATATACTTATTGTATAAAAAATGTTCAGTATATATATATGCATGTGTGTGTATTTATATATAATAAGTACTTATATATTCTGTAAACAAAAACTTTTATTTTGGATGCGACTGTCGTTTGACAGCACTAGTTAAAATATAAAAGCTTTGAAATGCTATAAAATATGTTTATATTCCTCTCAGTATCTGTTGTTCACACTGAATTACATACCATTCTAGAAACCTCTGGAATCACAAAATAAACCGTGGTTTCATTTCATATAGAGACTGTCTGATAAATAAAACAGTCATAATTTCAGCAAAAAGAGTGACGGGCAAACATCAGATACGGGGGTTGTTTTGGAAAATTCGGGGTACTTTGAGTCAGAAAGTATTTTTTACTGCGATCATAAATCTCCCTCCGAGCCCGAGTCCATCAGCGACGGGGAAGACAAGAGCTATTTCAGAATGACATGGGCTCACGCTTCCTCTGAACTATGATTAATGATACGAAGAAAAGACAATTTCTCTGAGAAGTTGGATATGGGAGGGGAAACACCTCCAGATGCTGTAATCGTAGTTTCATCTTGCAGTTACAGGAAGTTATATTTACAGGAGGACGTTCCTCCTTCTGCCGTGACTCTACAATAAGATCAGAAATCAGAAAACAGCCAAAACCACGCGGGAGTGTTGCCCTCAGACAGCAGCATGTGCTCACACACACACACACACACACACACACACAAGAGGGGGTGTGTCCCTCCTACTCACATGCTGAAACCTTGCTTACACACCTGCACCCTCCCAAAGCAAATATTCCACTGATCTCTCTGTGTCTCTCTTATATCCAGTAGTTAGTAGCACTAATAATGACTCCTAATCAGAATGTAATAACCATTCCACAGTTCTGCCCGTGACTCTCCTTTCTGACAAACAGTCTCTGATGAAAAACAATAGAAACCATCACAGAAATTCTACAAACATTACAAACCATTAATGTTTAACCATTAAAAACATTAAAAATGGTTTCCTGTAGTGTGTTTGGGGACATGTTCCATTAGGATTTAGTAGTATTAACAAGACACTTAATAGAAGGCCCTTTTTACAGTTTACATCAAAACCAATACAATAACCAGTAAAACCATTACAAATTCTGTGATGGTTTCTGTTGATTTTCTTTCAGCCGGATGATGTCAGACATTACATGCAGTTCTTAGTAGGATAACTATTTTGGAAAGAAATAAGTAAAACAACAACTAGGGCATTACATAAGACATGACTTTATACAGTAGAAGCTTTCTACATGATTGTCCCTCGTTTGGGACGACGTCTGCTCCGTGATGCGACAGAAAGCCTCTCGAGCCTGAAGAGGCTGAGAATGGACCGAAGTCTGACCCAAACCTGCTTCTTCTGCGCTGTGTGGGAAGAAAGGTGGGCGGAAGTAGAGAGTTAGTCATTCCCAAACGACGGAGCATCCGCATAACTCCGAGGAAGAAGAGTAACGCAGAGCAAAACTTGTTTTGTTGACCTGGAGCCTGAAAACATCACTTAGTAAAGTATTCAGCAAATATAAATATATAAATCACGTTTAGAAACTGTCTGTTGAGGCTGGTGTTTCATGATGTTTTCTCCCTGTGTAACTCCCTGAAGGAGCGCGCCGGCGGGATCTGAGACACGCTCAGCTTCACGTTACACTCACAGTAGCTGACTTTTACTTTCACAATGACCCAGACGGCCGTTCCTTGAGCTTTACTGGAAGAGAAGCTCATCTTTATGGGAAAGGCTCTGACACACAGGGTGGGCGGCTGCTCTTCTCGCTCTTACAGGACCTGCTGGAGAACACCTTTATGACCCTCGTTAACACAGCTGACTAATGACTTTAGCACAGACTGCTGTGTCATTTCTCAAAGTCAGAATTGTGTGTGTACTGCACTGAAACACAAAAACACTAAATTATGGTGTTAAAGAAAGAGCAAGACATGTTTTCAGAAATGTACTCCTCTTTATTGTCGATAAAATAAGAAAACAAGGGAACAATGAACAGCATTTGAAGACTGCATGTTATTTAGAAGCAAATAAACCAGCGAGGCAAGTCGCCCCTCAGTCACCCCGTCAGCCCACGATTGACCACCAGTCGCTCGAGTCTTTGAGTAATCCTCGTTCTTCCACATCCAGAGACACCGTGCTGCTGTAATATATTCATCACCAAACTCCATCTTTGACTTAAAATGCTCAGACATGAAAGTCTGAATCTAATTTGGGATCAGGACTGAGAAGATAATCGTTATACAAACCACACCAAGTCAACAAAGTAAACTCATTTTCAGTATGTGTATATATGACACACAGTAAAGAAAAAAAGACCTTGTGGTCTGCCAAAGATTTCTTCATTTTGAAATGAACAATGAAATCAGTCTTTAGAGTTAGAGATAAAAAACACAGCCATACAGTCCCGATGCCCCAGGAAACAACGAAAAACACAAGAGTTAGGGACAAATCAAGGACCAGTGGAAAACTGGAGCAGCGGTGGACAACTGTACCAACAGAAGACGTATACGAACACAAACCAGCAACACAGAAACGCCTGGAGTCGAGCTCCCATCAAACACCACACTGCTCAGGAAAACCACTTCAATAAATAAAGTATTCGGAATGATACAAGCAATACAGTAGGTACTGTACACACAATATTCTTAAAACAATTCTGTACAAAAATACAATACGTTTGTGACATCAAAAACCTTATTCAAGTTTCAAAAAATAAATATCTTCTAAAGTTATTCGACAGTTCTAGCTCCTGTCTCAGGTCTTCCTATGAATCATCTCAAATAGATGTAGATATATAAATAAAATCATCTGCATCTCCATGAACTTTAAGAAAGGCAATCAACAGCAATTCTGAGTATCAACACTGACAGACGCACAGGACTCTTCAACACAAGGATGTCTTCACACAACTTCTACGAGTCCTTTATCTCCGCGGATCTGACTTCTGCTCGTCTCGTGCTGTTACACAATCTTTCAGAACTTTGTTCATTTATTATTTTTTTTATCTACTATAAACATAGTTGTAGTTATAGTTCAAACTGTCATGTTATACACAGAGGATAAATATTACACATCATTTAATGTTTCTGATTTATGTGCAATCATGTAGTTTCCCAAAAATATTGTGTCAGCACGACACTAGTATTCCAACCGTGTTCTTCCTCTCCTCAGAAAACAACATAAATACAAATTCTGTATAAATAAAATTGCTTCATAATTCATTTAAAAAATAATAAAATACAAAAAAACTAAATAAAAATCAAATGCAAAATACTATTGTTCAAAAGCCCTTTTGTTGTCTTTCTGATTTCAAGTCAGTTTTGACTCCCATGTCTTTAGTCCAGAGTATCTTTTCCACACTGTTACTCTGGGTTAACACAGCATTAATACTCATTAGATAATGGCACAAACACACGATCATCCCATCATTAGAACGAATCTGCGACGGGAGACTACAGTGCAAAAGGTCTCGGAATGCTCAGGAAATTCCCAACTCAAAAACAGCCAAAGGTGCCATTAAAGTTTTGCACAGTACCACAATCCTTTATCCGCAGATGTCTCTTTGATTATAATGTTGCGATATTAATAGGTAATACTTTTGAAAAAGTCTCTGTTCATATAAAATATATTTTTCCTCATATTCACAAATTGCACAATATCAAACCAACCAACAAACAAACATATGCTGTAATGTTGTTACTGAGACGAGGTGACAGATCAAACCAAGAGATTTCCGCTAGGATACAGGGGACGTCTCAAAGCAGTATAAAGGGATCGCTTCTCTTCCACGCTTGAGTCCGTCAGGTGCTTCGGAGGAAAGTTTGCATAATAGTGCAACATCTTTAGAAACACAAACACAGTTTTTCCATAGGTTAAACGAGATGTTGATTATAAAGAAAAAAAACAGTTGAGGAAAGTTTCCATCGGCCTGAAGTGAAAAATCGCAGTTGCAAGCCGGGGTTAAAAAAAAAAAAAAAAAAAGAGTGCAGAGTTCCTACACGAGTATTGGTTCCCTTTATGATCACCCCACAGTGCATCTGTATCTCTGTCACTTTGGCCTTTTCGTCACTGACCCCGAGTCCAGACAGCGGCTGAAGAACGCACCTCGGGAGCATGTGCAGGTTTGTCAATCCTGGCGTCGCTCGGGTCTCCCCCGTCTCACCCTTTGAGCCGAAGCAAGACAGGGCTGAGAGAGACAGAGAATGAGCGTAAGAGTGCGGCCAGGAGATAAAGAGAAAGTCAACAGAAAGCCTTGCGTGTGTGTCTTGTGGTTTCAGCAGCTGGTGCTCTCTCCGCTCTTGGCCATGCCGGCAGAGCTGACGGCGATCTGGCAGCCATTAGTGACGTGATTCATGACTTTCTGTTTGAGCTGAGCCACCTGCTCTCTCAGGATGCTGGCGGTGGAGGCCAGGTCCGAGTTCTGCGTCTTCAGCACCTTGACCTTCTCCTCCAGCCGTGAGATCCTCTCCAGCTTCCTCTTGCGGCACTTGGAGGCGGCGATGCGGTTCCGCAGCTTCTTGCGCTCCGCCTTGATCCGCTCCTGGGTCTCCAGGTCGATGGGAGAGAGCGAGGGCGGGGAGCTGGGTGGGTGTGGCACCTCGGGCACCGTCTGTGGAGCGTCCGGGCCCCGGGTCTGAGGGCCGTGGGGCGAGGCGTAGGTCATCTGCCCACCGGGGTAAGAGGAGGGCAGCTGGTTGGGGTTGTAGCTGCTCAGGTTGGTGTAGATGGGCATGTCTCCACCCGGCATCATGTTCCTCTGGTAGGAGCCCTGGACGGAGGAGGAGGAGGGGGACATGGGGGCCCCCACCAGCTGGTTCTGCTTGTGCAGGTCGGCCAGAGCTTTGACGAAGCCGTCTGCGAATCCCTCCTGCTCGTTCGTGGCCTGGTTTCGGTACATGAAGGGATTAGCAGATGCGTTGGGAGCCGGGCTTGTAGTAACCAGCCCCTGGTTAGACTGGATGATCAGGTGCTCCAGATCCGGAGAGGACAGCTTCAGGAGGTTCATGTCTGGAGAAGACATCAGCGAGCCGTTGGGATTACCGCTCATGCCCAGACCGCTGGAACTGCTGAGTTTGAGGCTCGAGGCGTTTCCCACGCTGTTGGAGAAATTGTGCGGCATGTTGCTCTTCTTGCTCATAATCTTGTGACCTTGGTATCGATCGTAGTCTGAAATTTGCCCAAAGTTAGGAACGCTATCATCGTGATAGAAGGGCGTTTCCATCTTACCCGTCATTAAAACAGCAAGACAGATTCCTCACAAGACATAATACGCCGAGAGATGATCTCAGCTGTGTGTTTTCAGTCATCCACGACGGGAAAAATAATCAATCGAGTTGTTGGAATCGGGAAGAGCATTCAGAAATCCTCAGCATTAAACCTACAAAAGAGCAAAAATACAAAAAAGGAAGATGAGGGAAAATAACATGACCGTATCATTTCTGAACCACAACGCTGATGGTAAAATCAATGTTTGTGTGTGACTAAAACTTACACATTTCTCCTCCGCGATTCACACAGACATCAAAGCAATCTCTAAATGATCAGACTGTCATTAAAATAATGAAACCAGGAAGCTTCGACTTCTTCCCGTCAATAAAGACTCACTGCTGACTTTCCTGGGCTTCATCCAAGCACTTTCTTATTCTTCTCGCCACATGGTCGTTAGAAAAATCCCCGTCAAAATCCCGAAGCACACACTGGCAGGTGAATAAATGATCGTGTCACTTACTGTGTGAAGGATCGATCAGCGCAGATCAGATGGAGGAACAATCCACTGCGTCAAAGCTGCGATTAGTCACGCTGGAAGCGACAGAAAGCAGCGCCGAGCGCAGAAGCGTAACCCACGCAGCGATGAATCCTCTCCGGAGCGCGGCGTGTCCTCTTCTGCTCGCTGACACAACGACTGCGGGACTTTCTGCTGGGCTGATTATTAATAACACGCCCTTCTGCTCTCCTCGGTTCCTGAAACTCGCATGACAGTCGGTCAGACGCGCCTCCTCCCGCGCGCAGCGTCGCGTCTATTGGTCGCTGGAGCCTGCGATGTTCGCGTCGCTCCGAGGGTCACGTGACGAGGGAAGAACACGCGCTGCTGTTTCATGCAGAAGTGCTGAATATTACCCGTTTGTTAAATGTCAAAAACGTTTTCGACAGAAATGGACTTTCTCCCTCAGTTTTTAAACGAGTTCAAGCTGCACGTTTTAAAGCAACAGATATTGTGCCAAAATCAAGAAAAATACAGAGAAAACACTGAATTGTATAGAATTAGAGATGTAAACTCATAAAACATAAATGAAACCCCAGCCATCTCAAACAACCTCAAAGGCTACAGAGACGAAATCTGTTCTGTATGTTTCCAAATGCCTTAAAAGGTTGTGTGAGACAAAACGAACACTGTGAGCACATGTAGGATATGCTTCTGTGATCTGATTAACATTCTGCTTAATGCCTTTCATCATTTCTATTCATCTTTCAAATTTAAGGCACCATAATTATTTTTCATTAAAATAAATAAATAATTATAATTCTGCATTTATCTATTTTAGTTGTGGATCGACTTTAAAATTAGCATTGTGTATGAATATTGTGGGTCTTATGACAATGTGCCTCGTTGTTCATCGTTTGTAAATCTCTTGGGTAAAAAGCACCTTTTAAATACATCCATCGTGGAAAAGTACTCTAAATTCACTCACTCACTCACTCACTCACTCACTCACACACACCCTCACTCACTCACACTCACTCACTCACTCACACACACACACACTCACGCACTCACTCACTCACTCACTCACACACACACACACACACACACACACACACACTCACACACACACACACACACACACACACACACTATTACACTCACACACACACACACACTCTTACACTCTCACACTCACACACACACACACACACACACACACACTCTCTTACACTCAAACACACACACACACACACACACACACACACACACACTCGCACAGAAGCTAATCACACAAACTCCTTTATTAGTTTGTGTGCCTTTGAAACGCTACATTTCTTCTCCAAGTTTTTCACATGATTTGGTTCACCAGTTTTTTCAAATTCTTTCTGTAATCCAGCAAAACAATATCTCATTATATGGTGACTTAATTGACACACACACACACACAACACACACACACACACACACACACACACACTGTCTGTGAGTGTGTTTGTCTTAATTAAAATCAGACTTTTCTTGAATAGACATAAAAACCACATTCAAAAGCTGCAAATGTAACGGAGGCCAGCGAGTAGTGCTGTGCAGGTAAACCTCACTCCCCGATCTCAAGAGACGCACTAGCGACAGACGCTAGTGGCTGTAGCCATTTAGCCTCCTTGTTAGTGCGTCCGCCTCCCATGCCGGAAGACCCGGGTTCGAGCCCCGCTCGGAGCGAGTGCGAGGAGTGTCAGAGAGGACCCGGGTGAGAGGGGTTACATTGGTGCCGTGACCCGGATGGGAGTGAGGTTTAGGGGGGTGAGTGTAACGGAGGCCAGCGAGTAGTGCTGTGCAGGTAAACCTCACTCCCCGATCTCAAGAGACGCACTAGCGACAGACGCTAGTGGCTGTAGCCATTTAGCCTCCTTGTTAGTGCGTCCGCCTCCCATGCCGGAAGACCCGGGTTCGAGCCCCGCTCGGAGCGAGTGCGAGGAGCGTCAGAGAGGACCCGGGTGAGAGGGGTTACACAAATGATGTGTGTTTGTTCAGAGACGCTCGCTGCGCTGTCCTCCACAGGTCTGTGTTTAGAGGTTAGCGCACACCTTGCTCGTAGGTAAGTCTGGTGGGAGGTTACAGTGGTCAGAGCAGGACTAGTGTGGGTCAGTGAGCCTCCAGCGGGTCAGACATGTGTGGCTCGGTCAGACGCTTCACTTCAGTGTGGTTTCCTCGTCTGTATTAGTTAACCGCTCCAAAGGTGATCTGCTCCGGGGGATAACTCCCCCATCAAACACACCACTGCACTCTTAATGATGACTGTTTAGGAGTGTGTGTGTGTGTGTGTGCGTGTGTGTGTGTGTGCACTTACTTATATCACTTTTGGGTACATTCACCAGAATACACACCAGTAAACTGAGGACCACCCAAAAAATTGAGGACATTTTGTATGTCCTCATTTGTTTGACTATACAGTGGCATTCAGCATGCTCTAAAATGGTTTCCAGGCTTAAAATCTCACTTGTCCCAAAAAATCACTTTTAAGTGATTTGTGTACCTGAAGTGTGTATGCCCCCCCACTAAAGTGTGTATAACACAGCGCCCTCTAGGAGTACTGCACTTCCGGAAAAGATACACACTTTGGGGATTCTGGCCAATCAGAGCGCAGGAAGCCGCTATGGGAGCGGGACTTGGTGATCAGACCAATCAGAGGCCAATACGTCATCAATAAAGATGGCGGAGGCAAAAAACATGTTGATTGTGAATGAATTGACAGATAATCCACATTAAATTACAGATAAATTCCCAATAATTAGTATTAAATAAGATTAGACCAATATGCATTGAGCAGCAGGAGCTCTCGCGATTCATATTAGCATGTTTTACAACTTTTAATCCTCGCGTTTTTCTCTCGCATCAGAGTCTGCTCTGTGTGTGTGTAAAGATCGCGCTGCCCCGCGTCACCATGACTACAGCACTTACATCGGATATTAATGCTGTAGGAACGAGTTTGACGCGGGAAGGGACAGACACGTACATCATGTGAATTTGAAAAGTAACATATTTCCTTCCAAAAGCGGAGGGGCAACTGTTTAAATCTGTTATTATGGGTGTGGTGATATTCATCTGAGTTTATTCAATAAAAATATACAAGCAATTAAAATATGTGAAAACAGGCAGATTCGCTTGCTTTTATAAGTGATGTTATTTGTTTTAAGTGTTTTCTCCAACTTTGCGTCCTGCCATTTCCCTGACAGCGCAGCCAGGCCCCTCCCCCATCCAGAGCACGCGCGTCTGTAACCAGAGCAACACATTCACTTACAGCAAACAAGCAAACATTCTCTTTATGTTATATAATATTATATTATTTTATATTACATTATATATTATATTAATTATATTACATTACATTATATTTTTTCATTTATTATATAATTATATGACATTACATTGCATTATATTACTTTATATTATATTATATTTTTATATAGAGGAAAGAAGGTACAGCAAACATCTTTTTATTTTATATTCTATTAATTATATTTGAAGTTTTTCTTAGTCGCTTTGGGGCATTTCTCAGATCACGACTAAAATTCTTATTCAACCTCCACGTTATCTACTTACTTGTGCACCTCATAAAAGCAATTGCTCATCATTTGAACAAATTACAAATGCAACTGATTATGTACACGTTTTATCTGTTTCTTACATTATCAATTGCTTATGCCATGTTGATCAAAATGTATGGTTCTCTGCTGAATACTCCCAAGTCTTACTCCCCAAAACATCTAGGTATTAATTCATTAAGTCATTAAATGCAGAATAGTAGTTGTCATAAACTGTCAAGCAAATTTTCTATACACTTCTATTAGACATTTTTGTCCTGAATTGTTGAATTGCACTTAATGAAGGGGAATGTAAAGCATTCGATCATACAATAATCCACCAGTTCCTTAAAATAGCTCAGAGTGCATCTCATTAAGCTTCATCTGAGAAGCATACAGACAGAGCACAACACAACACAGTGTTACACACTCTGGTAATTTAAGAACAACAAGGTACAAACAGGGTGAACAGCATGGAAGAAGAAGTAAGTATGTGTGGTGGAAGAATACAGAGGTAAAACAGAGGAAGAGGTAGAAGAGGACAAGATTCTGAAGAAATAAGGGCCACTATCATGTTCTCAATATCATGACCTTATGGCCGAAGCGGGTCAAAAGGTGAGCTGAATGTTGGGAGAACAACCGTGTGTGTCCTCAGTCATTAAAACATTTGAACAGGTGTGCTTCTTCTTCTTTTATTGGCGGTTGGCATACCAATTTGGTGCATTACCGCCACCAACTGTTTGGGGTGTGGAGCTTCAATGCGGATTTCTACTAATATGTATTGATGTATTGAAAAAAAATATATAATAATAATAATAATAATGATATATATATATATATATATATATATATATATATATATATATATATATATATATATATTCTTGGTTATTCTTAAATTCGATTAAATAAGTCTGTTTCTTTAAGGTATCTCATGCTGGCCATGCTGATGATTTTGATGCAGAAAAGGAAAGTAAACCCTCTACTGATAAATGTGTGTAACCTAATTCTTTAACTTGTTCTAACAGTATGATTCGTTCTGTTCTGTATGCTTCACATTCTATTAATATATGCTCTACCGTTTCTCTCCCCCCACAATTAATGCATAGTCCTTGAACAGGTGTGCAATCACACAGTGTTCACTATACTGTAGTCATGCAATACAGCATATTTACATTATATATTACAGCAGTCTACTTGCATTTTACATTGGCAACTCCGGTCCTGGAGGGCCACTGTCCTGCAGAGTTTAGCTCCAGCCCAGATAAAAACTCACCGGCCTGTATATATCTAGTAATCCTGAAAACATTGATTGCCTTGTTCATGTGTGTTTAATTAGGGATGGAGCTCAACTCTGCAGGACAATGGCCCTCCAGGACCGAAGTTGCCTATCCCAGAGGCATAATGTAGAAAACACTTATACAAAGTATACAGGTGCTGGTCATATGATTAGAATATCATCAAAAAGTTGATTTATTTCACTAATTCCATTCAAAAAGTGAAACTTCTATATTATATTCATTCATTACACACAGACTGATATATTTCAAATGTTTATTTCTTTTAATTTTGATGATTATAACTGATGACTAAGGAAAATCCCAAATTAGAATTTTGTGAAAAGGTTCAATATTGAAGACACCTGGTGCCACACTCTAATCAGTTAATTAACTCAAAACACCTGCAAAGGCCTTTAAATGGTCTCTCAGTAGTTCTGTAGGCTACACAATCTTGGGGAAGACTGCTGACTTGACAGTTGTCCAAAAGATGACCACACCTTGCACAAGGTGGGCAAGACACAAAAGGTCATTGCTAAATAGGCTGGCTGTTCACAGAGCTCTGTGTCCCGGCACATTAATAAAAAGGCGAAGGGAAGGAAAAGATGTGGTAGAAAAAAAGTGTACAAGCAATAGAGCTGGTAAGTCCCGCCCCTTCCGTAAAACCCAGCTGGACCTTAAAGTTGAAAAACCGTCAATGCAAGTGAATGGGAGAAAATAATTATTTTCTGGTCCCGTTTGAATTGTGCCATGAATGTGAACAGTGACAGCATATGGTATGATTTATCGGCTAGCAGTTGTGGAAAAGACATAACGAGAAAGACTACATGTCGCCTATGTGACGTCACCCCATAAATTTGACTTACCTGTGGTTTTCGCCAACCTCAAAGATTTTGTCCTCTCCCTGAAAGAAGGTGGTGAAGTGCACCAAAGACACAGCCATGTTTAGCGGGATCCGTGAGCTAGAGCCATGTGCTAGTGTTGTTGACGTTTCAAACATGTCGAAAGCAGCAAAGAGTTGTAGTCCACAAAGTGCTGTCACAAAAAGTCTACCCCTATCAAACTTCTACCTGCTAAATTGTAACATTCTTCACACGAAAGATTATATAAAAAATTCACAGACAACATATGTTCACATTCATGTCACAATTCAAACGGGACCAGAAAATAATTATTTTCTCCCATTAATGAAATTAATCCCATTTGCATTGACAGTTTTTCAACTTTGAGGTCCAACAGGGTTTTACGGAGGGGGCGGGACTTACCAGCTCTATAGGGATAACCACATCCTGGAGAGGATAGTGAAACAAAACCCATTCAAAACTGTGGGGGAGATTCACAAAGAGTGGACTGCAGCTGGAGTCAGTGCTTCAAGAACCACCACGCACAGACATATGCAAGACATGGGTTTCAGCTGTCGAATTCCTGGTGTCAAGCCACTCTTGAACAAGACACAGCGTCAGAAGCGTCTCACCTGGGCTAAAGACAAAAAGGACTGGACTGCTGCTGAGTGGTCCAAAGTTATGTTCTCTAATGAAAGTAACTTTTGCATTTCCTTTGGAAACCAAGGTCCCAGAGTCTGGAGGAAGAATGGAGAGGCACACAATCCACGTTGCTTGAGGTCCAGTGTAAAGTTTCCACAGTCAGTGATGGTTTGTGGGGCCATGTCATCTGCTGGTGTTGGTCCATTGTGTTTTCTGAGGTCCAAGGTCAACGCAGCCGTATACCAGGAAGTTTTAGAGCACTTCATGCTTCCTGCTGCTGATCAACTTTATGGAGATGCAGATTTCATTTTCCAACAGGATGTGGCACCAGCACACACTGCCAAAGCAGTACCTGATTTAAGGGCCATTGTATCCCTGTTCTTAATTGGCCAGCAAACTTGTCTTCTATGGGGTATTGTGAAGATGAAGATGTGATATGCCAGACCCAAGAATGCAGAAGAGCTGAAGGCCACTATCAGAGACACCTGGTCTCTCATAACACCTGAGCAGTGCCACAGACTGATCCACTCCATGCCACGCCGCATTGCTGCAGTCATTCAGACAAAAGAGACACAACTAAGTATTGAGTGCTGTACATGCTCATACTTTTCATGCTCATACCTTTCAGTTGGCCAGCATTTCTAAAAATCCTTTCTTTGTATTGGTCTTATGTAATATTCAAATTTTATGAGATACTGAATTTGGGATTTTACGTAGTTGTCAGTTATAATCATCAAAATTAAAAGAAACATATTTGAAATATATCAGTATGTGTGTAATGATTGAATATAATATACAAGTTTCACTTTTTGAATGATAGTTCACTGTTATATTGACAAAATCATGTTTGTAAACAATGACACAAGGACTTGTCATTCTGATGGCACTGATGTTCATTGATATTGTATTAAGGATATTGAGCAAGTTACAGGCTTTGTTTTTGTCTGGGTTTGTACCAATTGTTTTGAAAAATGCACTCACTGGTTTGCAAATCTTAAGAATTATTCAAGAAATGATATATATATATAGAGAGAGAGAGACAGAGAGAGAGAGAGAGAGAGAGAGAGAGAGAGAGCAGTTATTGTCATACAAAAGAACAAAAAGTGTTTAAAAGAATCATGAATTAAGCTGGCACGTTTAAATGTTTGTTAACATATTTATTTGTTCTTACTTTGATTTTATAGCCCTAGCCCTAGCCCTAGCTGAGATCTGCTTCTGCTGCTCATACTGTGATCAGCCGCCCTTCCCCCACAGCACTCTCTGATCGCGCGCGCGCCCTTCCCCCACAGCACTGTCTCTGACTGACTCACTGCAGATGAGATGCTTGCATATCAGCCCTGCTGTGGCTTTGCAGACTTCAATTGACTGTTTTGATTAATAAATGCTATTACAGTTTTTTTTCAATCGCTTACAAGCGCTTACCCATACTTTAGATACTTTTTCTAAACTCTTAACACAGACTCACACCTACAAAACACAATTGGCCAAATGTGTTTTCTCTAAATATATACTAAATCTTAATTTCAAAATAGAACACATCTTTCTGTCAACACACCAACTTTACCAAAACACTGGAAATCTGACTCAAAATTAAATTATTCTGTCAAAGAATAACACTTGTTTTCACCTCAAAAGGTACATGCAGTCAATCAAAGTACACCAGGTTTCAAAATACTGGCTATTGTTGACATTACAAAAACTGCATAGACTTTTATGTTTCAGTTTTACAGGTATTTGCATGCAAAACATGCAATTCACTGTTTTACACTAAATTTCTTGGTTAGGAACTGTATGTCCAAATGTACAGTAATGTTTACATTCAAAAGCATTCCAGTAAAAAGCTATTTTTCCCTTTACTGTTTACTGCAGGAGGTACAGTAGAAACACGGTATGATAGAACAGAAAAGCTTTGAGAGTATTGCTTACAGTGAACAGAATATCCATCTCACTGCTCCTGATCTTATGCCTGGCCCCCTTGCTCTTACTCTTCCTCGTCCATACATTACAGTGTTTGTCTTTTTCTGTTTCCAAAAATATTACTCTTCAAAGTCCTCCTTTTACTGTATTGTATAAGAGTCAATGTAATAGAAAAAAAAATAACCCCTGCAATTGAGTCTAAGCCAGATTGGAATCAGCTGTGGTTGGCCCAATTTACACAACATAAATCAGCTAAGATAAATTGTTTTTGAACTGATATCATTGCAGAAGCAGAGGTTATTGTACTGTATCTAAGGTTTGGAACATTGTTTTTGCTATTGTGGGATGTTGTGTGTTAACATTTGTAAATACTACAAAAACGATCCATAATTTTGTTGGGAGGTATAGCTTGTCTGTTCAGAAAATGTAAGCATTGTGGAAATGTGTTCAATGACTCCATATTGTGTGAAAACGACATGAAATGTGTGAATGGTATGGCCACAATAGATAGATGCTGTACTAATTGTGTTTAGAGTTTTGAAAATATGACAACTGCTTGGACAAATGCTTGTTAGCGACTGAAAAAAACTGTAATAGAAAATAAGATGTCTGTTCAAGAGATCTAGGTTGCTCATTTAGACAGTTGTGAGCTCTTGTTTACAGCAGACCTGCACATTTTGAATATTCATATTTGTAATCCTCTTAAAAGCTTTATGATGTGGTGTTATTTCAGAAAATTAAGTACACCTTAGGTACATTTTTTTTTACAAACCAGTGCACTTACTGGTTTGAAAATCTTAAGAATGATTCAAGAAATTATATATCTATGTATCACTGTTATATTGACAAAATGACAAAGCATTTTGACTATCATGTTTGTAAACAATGACACAAGGACATGTCATTCTGATGGCACTGATGTTCATTGATATTGTATTAAGGATATTGAGCAAGTTACAGGCTTTGTTTTTGTCTGGGTTTGTACCAATTGTTTTGAAAAATGCACTCACTGGTTTGCAAATCTTAAGAATTATTCAAGAAATGATATATATATATATATATATAGAGAGAGAGAGAGAGAGAGAGAGAGAGAGAGAGAGAGCAGTTATAGTCATACAAAAGAACAAAAGTGTTTAAAAAATCATGAATTAAGCTGGCACGTTTAAATGTTTGTTTACAGATTTATTAGTTCTTACTTTGATTTTCAACTATAGCCCTAGCCCTAGCTGAGATCTGCTTCTGCTGCTCATACTGTGATCAGCCGCCCTTCCCCCACAGCACTCTCTGATCGCGCGCGCGCCCTTCCCCCACAGCACTGTCTCTGACTGACTCGCTGCAGATGAGATGAATGAATGAACTAACAAAAGTCTTGTGAGCTCTAGTTTACAGCAGACCTGCACGTTTTGAATATTCTTATTTGTAATTCTCTTAAAAACTTTATGATGTGGTGTTATTTTATAAAAATAAGTGCACACCGGGTACTTTTTGCTCTTTTAAACCAGTGCTTGTACGGACATGCGCCCTGGTTCGTAGTTTGAGGTGGGTGCTCGGTTAAAAAGTGATCATGTGCTCTGTCCACTAGAAAGACTAACTTCATCACATTTTTTTTTAAGTTTTAAGAAACAGTACTGTGGTTAAAACAAATATCATTGCCACCAGATAATTTTCTAATAGGCCAAATAAATGTAGTCACAATTTCAACGTGAAATCCAAATACGTAACTACGTCATTTACGCAAGTCAGTGACGGTGGTGTTTTCCCGGGAAATGCAGACACGTGACGATGGAACGCGCGAAACAGACGACAAACAACCCACCAGGAGGAAAGGTGAGATCAAGACTTGTCCTGGAAATGCATGATAACTAAATACATTGTGTAATATGAAATATAGTACGATGTATGTTTATTTTAGTGGTTTAATTATTTTTTGTAATAGGGTTTTATTTACTTCTCGATTGTATTTGAGTTTGCTTCTAAGCCTGTGTCATTTGATGATTTGTTGCAATAATGAAAACAAATTGTATATATAAAATTGACTATTAAATATAATTTTGTTATTTTTCATATAATAGTACTTTAGGTTCTACAAAGTAATCAAGACAACCGAGTCAGTGGTAGTTTACTAAATCATTGTTTTTCTCAAAAGTGTTGTAAAATATCAACAGTAATTTGAAATAATTCATTCTCATTTTTTTTATATCATTATTTTATATATTATATTTTATGTAATACATTATTACATTATTTGCCCCCGAATTGTTTTTTTAGTGGAATGTTTTATTTTAATAATTTATCTTCACTGAGTTTTTTTTGCACAATGACCATGAATTGATACTTTATAATATTTGTATTTTGTTTCAAGCTCCAAAGCAGACAAAAAGCACATTAAAAATAGTCAATTTAAATCTAGCTGGTTATTGACTGAAAGTCTCCCATATACTTTAGCTCTTAAATCAAATATAGATTGACATCAATTGTGGTTACAAGACACACAAGAACCAATGGTTTTTGGCATTAATGACATTTCCATTAAAAAAAAATATATATATATATAATATAAAGATTGGTTCCACAGAAAAACACAACACCGGTTTGGATATGAGGGTTAGTATGTTAATTATGTGTGTTTTTGGTGAACAATTCCAGTAAGATCAACAGGATTTTTTAAAATATGCTTGTTTATTTCATTCACCTTATATTTATTTGTATTTATTTTTTCCAGTCATTTCAAGAAAGAAAGTCGCCATGCTGGGAAATAAAAGACGTAGGAAACCTCTGCAGGACGCTGAGCATCACATTACCTGTAAAACTGACAAGCCTGGGCTTCGAGAGCAGTTCATCAGCAAATATAAAGGCAAGTATAAATGACTAAGCAGTTTAGTAACTAATAACTAGGGCTGGGGGATATGGCAAAAAAGTTATCACGATAATTGTTTTATATTAGTCGATATCGATAATTATCACAATAAATGTCAAATCTTTATTTCTTTCAAGTTTAAAGGCAGATATTTGCTCCTAAGTGAAAGTTGTAGAAACCAGAGCATTAATTGTGGTTTTAAACTACTCTTTATTGTCAGAACATATCATGACAAACACTTGCCAAACAGGTGAACATTTCACAAATCTGAGGTAGAACATTCAAACATTTGTTATTTTTCCTTAACAAAATAAATATATTTATTGGAAAATGTATTTCTTAGTTCCTGGATGTGCTAATGGGGGATATTGTTTCAAGTCTTGAAACAGGTTTGTGTTGCCTGACTTTGATGGCACGGATCTTCAGCACAGTTTACAGTGCAGGCAGCAATATTAATATTAGATATATTTTGTCTCAAAATGCATATTTGACAATGATTTGCAGCAGTATTAGATTCAGTTAGGAGCAGATTTACTATGTAAAATTTATGTTCATTAACAAAAACCGTAACATCTTTTAAAACGACCTCAATTTTATTTGGTAAAATGTAATATTCTGACTGTTTGAGTTTTATTAAAATTAACCATTGGTCATCCAGTATCATGCATTTAGATCATGATAACCACAAAACCAAATACTGTAACTATTTTATTAATCCTTTAATACATTGTCTACATTACAGTTTTTTTTCAATCGCTAACAAGCGCTTAACCATACTTCAGATACTTTTTCTAAACTCTTAACACAGACTCACACCTACAAAACACAATTAGCCAAATGGATAATTTTTTTCTCAAAAACACATTTTGTTAAATATATACTAAATCTTCATTTCAAAATAGAACACATCTTTCTCTGCACACACCAACTTTACCAAAACACTGGAAATCTGACTCAAAATTAAATTATTCTGTCAAAGAATAACACTTGTTTTCACCTCACAAGGTACATACAGTCAATCAAAGTACACCAGGTTTCAAAATACTGGCTATTGTTGACATTACAAAAACTGCATAGACTTTTATGTTTCAGTTTTACAGGTATTTGCATGCAAAACATGCAATTCACTGTTTTACACTAAATTTCTTGGTTAGGAACTGTATGTCCAAATGTACAGTAATGTTCACATTCAAAAGCATCCCAGTAAAAAGCTATTTTTCCCTTTACCTTTTACTGCAGGAGGCAGTACAGTAGAAACATGGTATGATAGAACAGAAAAGGTTTGACAGTATTGCTTACAGTGAACAAAATATCCATGAAACACATAAGAGCATTCTGAACAAAAAAACAACAACAGAAAAAAGCCCAGAATAAAAAAAGGAGGGGGGGGGGGGGGGGGGTAAAATAAAAACAATCTCTCACTGCTCCTCTCACTGCTGCTGCTCCTCTCACTGCTCCTCTCACTGCTCCGGATCCTCTCACTGCTCCTCTCACTGCATCTCTCACTGCTCCGGCTCCTCTCACTGCTCCTGCATCTCTCACTGCTCCTGCTCCTCTCACTGTTCCTGCATCTCTCACTGCTCCTGCTCCTCTCACTGCTCCTGCTCCTCTCACTGCTCCTCTCACTGCTCCGGATCCTCTCACTGCTCCTCTCACTGCATCTCTCACTGCTCCGGCTCCTCTCACTGCTCCTGCTCCCCTCACTGCTCCTCTCACTGCATCTCTCACTGCTCCTGCTCCTCTCACTGCTCCTGCTCCCCTCACTGCTCCTCTCACTGCTCCTCTCACTGCTCCTCTCACTGTTCCTGCTCCTCTCACTGCTCCTGCATCTCTCACTGCTCCGGCTCCTCTCACTGCTCCTGCTCCTCTCACTGCTCCTGCTCCCCTCACTGCTCCTCTCACTGCTCCTCTCACTGCTCCTCTCACTGTTCCTGCTCCTCTCACTGCTCCTGCATCTCTCACTGCTCCTGCTCCTCTCACTGTTCCTGCATCTCTCACTGCTCCTGCTCCTCTCACTGCTCCTGCATCTCTCACTGCTCCTGCTCCTCTCACTGCTCCTCTCACTGCTCCGGATCCTCTCACTGCTCCTCTCACTGCATCTCTCACTGCTCCGGCTCCTCTCACTGCTCCTGCTCCCCTCACTGCTCCTCTCACTGCATCTCTCACTGCTCCTGCTCCTCTCACTGCTCCTGCTCCTCTCACTGCATCTCTCACTGCTCCTCTCACTGCTCCTGCTCCTGCTCCTCTCACTGCATCTCTCACTGCTCCGGCTCCTCTCAATGCTCCCGCTCCTCTCACTGCTCCTCTCACTGCTCACTGCATCTCTCACTGCTCCCGCTCCTCTCACTGCATCTCTCACTGCATCTCTCACTGCTCCTGCACCTCTCACTGCATCTCTCACTGCTCCCGCTCCTCTCACTGCATCTCTCACTGCATCTCTCACTGCTCCTGCTCCTCTCACTGCTCCTGCTCTTCTCACTGTTCACTGCTCCTGCTCCTCTCACTGGGCCCTTGCTCTTACTCTTCCTCGTCCATACATTAGTGTTTGTCTTTTTCTGTTTCTGTTTCCAAAAATATCACTCTTCAAAGTCCTCCTTTTACTGTATTGTATAAGTGTCAATGTAATAGAAAAAAATAATCAAAAGCATCCCAGTAAAAAGCTATTTTTCCCTTTACTGTTTACTGCAGGAGGCAGTACAGTAGAAACATGGTATGATAGAACAGAAAAGGTTTGACAGTATTGCTTACAGTGAACAAAATATCCATGAAACACATAAGAGCATTCTGAACAAAAAAACAACAACAGAAAAAAGCCCTCTCACTGCTCCTCTCACTGCTCCTGTAGGAGAAACATGCCCATATCATGATGCTTGCACCTCCATGCTTCACTGTCTTCACTGTGTACTGTGGCTTGAATTCAGAGTTTGGGGGTCGTCTCACAAACTGCCTGTGGCCCTTGGACCCAAAAAGAACAATTTTACTCTCATCAGTCCACAAAATGTTCCTCCATTTCTCTTTAGGCCAGTTGATGTGTTCTTTGGCAAATTGTAACCTCTTCTGCACATGCCTTTTTTTTAACAGAGGGACTTTGCGGGGGATTCTTGAAAATAGATTAGCTTCACACAGACGTCTTCTAACTGTCACAGTACTTACAGGTAACTCCAGACTGTCTTTGATCATCCTGGAGGTGATCATTGGCTGAGCCTTTGCCATTCTGGTTATTCTTCTATCCATTTTGATGGTTGTCTTCCGTTTTCTTCCACGTCTCTCTGGTTTTGCTCTCCATTTTAAGGCATTGGAGATCATTTTAGCTGAACAGCCTATCATTTCTTGCACCTCTTTATAGGTTTTCCCCTCTCTAATCAACTTTTTAATCAAAGTACGCTGTTCTTCTGAACAATGTCTTGAACGACCCATTTTCCTCAGCTTTCAAATGCATGTTCAACAAGTGTTGGCTTCATCCTTAAATAGGGGCCACCTGATTCACACCTGTTTCTTCACAAAATTGATGACCTCAGTGATTGAATGCCACACTGCTATTTTTTTGAACACACCCCTTTCAACTAATTCAACTAATTGCCCAATTGCACAGCCTTAAGAGCGTGCATATCATGAATGCTGGGTCTCATTTGTTTTCTGAGAATCTACTGAACCTACTGGTAACTTGTTTGCCACGTAGCAATAAAAAAATATACGAAAAACCTTGATTATTCTGGTTAGTCACATTGTACTGCTATTATTTTGAACAATACTGTATATCCCACATTTCATGGTGCAGTTAATATTATTAGGCTAACGTTACAGTAAATCCGTAGTAAATGGTGGGAATTTGTAGACAAAGAAGCCTTCTGACTGACCACAGTGTTTCTCCTGTTTGTCAGCATGGTTTAATCGGCCTTTAAACTGGTTTAAATCACTGAAACGTGTGTTCTTGGCTGAAGTCAAGCGCTTCTCACTGGATCTGATGACAGAGACCGATCAGAGTAAACTCATCTGCTCTAGTGAGCTCGCGAGTCATGCTGCGCTGCCGTTTGGACTTTGAGCTGAGCAGATAAACGGTCCGTGTGGCGCGTGGGTCAAATGAGTTCGGTTCCGCTTTTGGCGCATAAACATTATCGAACATTTATCGAACTCTGGATATCGTTTTATCGAGAAATTATATCGTGATAATTATCATTATCATTTTATCGCCCAGCCCTAGTAATAATGTTAATCTACAAAACTGAGAATTTAATGTAAGGCAAGTCATATGGTTGTTAGGCCACAAGTTAAACAGTACTTTATAAATATATATATTTTTTATTGTGCAGTCCAGATTCCTGAATAGAGTTCTGCTGGCATGAGCCCTAACTGTATGTACACACAGCCGCCGACTTGAGCTGCAAAGAAGCTCTGGCCGCCCTGTCAAGGACGCTTGTCAAAAAGTACGGGGAAGCTTGTTGACGCTTTGGCCGCTCTGACATAGCATGGAGAAGAGAAGTGTCACAACATAAAATGTAATAAACAGAAAAAACAAGCAATACACTGAAGAAACCATTTATAATGACAGAATTATTATAACCGTTTTGGTCACATTTGTTTGGGAAGAAAAGAATAATTAGCTATTATTGTTATATTAATATTATATTTACTTTAATGTAATTGGTCAAATTGGTGTTACCGTGAGCAAATTAATTGCATTCCCGCTTAAAACGAGCGCTCGTAAATATTTCAAATAAGTTGAGCTCATTCTCAAATGTGTATCACTGTCGGATAATCGTGAAGTTGTTGTGTTTGGTGCTGCTTGAGAAGACATCGGACTCGGAGATTTTGGGTTCATGACACCCTCCAGGGCCGTTATCAATTCAGAGAGTATCACCGGCTGGTGCAGCAGCTGCGGCTCGATGACGAGAGGTACGTCCAGCGGAACTTCAGGCTGGACACAGTTTGGTAGCGTGTTGATAGAACTAATGTTTTGGTAGGAACGAAAGTTTACATCGTATGTTTCTCCGGAATCAGCCAGCGCGAAGGACGTCTATATTCCGATTGCTTGCTGGTGTTTTGCTGCTGCTTGCCGCTGAACATAGCTCATTACCATAAAGTTGAGCTACTTGAACTTTCAGATTGACGCTCTAGTCGCTCAAAACGCCATGCCAAGGAATTTGACGCTCCTTGCAGCTGAGAGAAGCCAGCTTCCATTGAAAATGAATGACTTCCGGTAACTTTGGAAGCTCAAGTCGGCGGAGGTGTGTACGTCGTACAGTAAAACAAAGCAGTTGCATTTTTGCACTTCTGGTTCCATCAACCCAAAGTCAATGTTTATTTGCACATACATAACCCAATTATGCATAATAAGCCAACAGTTCTGGTGGTCATGTAAACGCAGACTAAGGTAATCATAAACGGCATAAGCATAAACCAATCGACACAGCTAGATTTTGTCTATGTTGTTCCAAACCCGTAAGACCTTCGTTCATCTTCGGAACACAAATTAAGATATTTTTGATGAAATCTGAGAGCTGGATCACTCCTCCATAGGCTTCCAAGGGACTGAAACTTGTTGGCCCAGAAAAGTTATAAAAGATCGTTAATATAGTCCAAGTGACTACAGTGGCTCAGTCTTAAGTTTATCAAGTGACGAGAATACTTTTTGTGTGCAAAAAGAAGATGAACGAAGGTTTTACGGGTTTGGAACAACATGAGGGTGAGTAATTACTGAAAGAAATTTCATTTTTGGGTAAACTATCCCTTTAACCTGTGTTCTGTGGCTTATTGAAGTGAGCATGTGTGATGTGTGACAGGAAAGTGTCCTTATTGTGGATTTAAGCACATCCAGAGAGAGCAAGCGTTTTCTCTACCCAAGAAACTCTTAAAATGTGTTCTCATCTCATGCAGAGGTGGTACAGACAAAATCCTGCATCCGATACTGGATGAGAGGAGAATATGAGTCTGTAAGATTCCCACTGATATTCTGGAATACTCTTGGGCTTTATTTAATATCACAAGTGACATATGAAATACACAAAGTCAGATACACATATGGTTTGCTTTTGACGTCATTAACCTGATTTACTTATAAAGGCACACAATCAGTCAAACATACATTACAAGAATGTAGAAGCATTATATATATTACACAAGGATATGGATTTTCTATAGGGTTCTAAAATCCTATAAGGTTTTTGTGGAGGGAACTAGGTGAGGTGAACTACCGGGTTGCCCTTCAAAAATACGTCACCACTGCGGCACTCTGTTCTAAACAATATATAGCCATGATCATATTGTTTGTGTAAGAAAATGTATGTAATTTTAACTGTATAATTTTAAGACTTAAATGTATGAAAAGCAAAGCATGCTTTGAGATTAGCCTGGCTGACTATTTTCCTTCAGTAATATCCCTTCTACATCACATAATGTACATCATATGGTAGAGAACTTTTAGTAAGAATCAAAATAATATTTGACATTAAAGCAACTGAAGCTAATGTATTTCTCCTCTTCAGGGCGTGGAGTTTTCACCACTGGAGCTTTTTTCAGAGGTGATTTTGTTCTTGAATACAGAGGTGAACTTCTGAGTTCACAGGAGAGTCTGGACCGAACTGAACACTACACTGAAGCTGAGAACACGTTCCTGTTTGATTTTCAGTGGCATGGAAAGAATTGGTGGTGAGTACAGAACTGTTGGATTGATGTAGTAGGTATGCTGAAATATCTGGAACTGTAAGATACTTAGTTCATGCCTGTAGTTCTGTTCGCTCGTTTCTTTTGGTCCAGATACGCTTAGTGTTCAGATTGGCATTTCTATCGTTGAACCTAAATTATGATTGACCAGTCTGTCCTTTTTAGGGTCACATATTCCTGTTTTTGGTTTATTTACATGTCTCTGGTCCATGTTATGTTCATATTTCATTTGAACTGCACCAGAGTTCATTTGGAAGCCAACTGAGACCCTTCTTTTCAGCGTCTCGGTCCGCTTGTTTGGTCGCACCAGGTTTCAAATAAGCAGCTTTCACATTTATTCAGATGAACCACATTAACAGTCTAAAAAACATGCCACATGTGAACACACCCTAATACTTCAAATTCACCATGAACTGACATAGAGTACGGAGTGTAGTTTCTTTGAGTCATCAAAAAAAATTCCCCCTGTATTCCCTAAAGAGAACAACATGGTAACTTTTAGATGCTTTTATCTGAGAGCTGAGAGGATGTTGCAGTACACTATCATATAGATCAGTGGTTCTGAGACCCTCCTCTGCAGGTTCTGTAGGTCTCCTTCACCTGATGCACTCAGATGAGTTCATAGAGCCATGTTCTGATGAAGAACTCCTCATCTCAATCAGGTGGATTAAAACACGAGACATACAGCATATGCAGAGCGGTGGGTTCCTAGGACTGGATTTCAGAACCACTTGTAAAAATAACTGTACATGTCTAGCATATATACTAAGATTATAAGTATTGAGTGTTCATTTTATGTTTTTATAGCATGGATGCATCTAAAGAAGACTCGTCTTTGGGAAGACTTGCAAACGATGAGACCAGAAATCCTACTTGCAAAATGAGAACTGTTGAAGTGAGCAGAAAACCTCACCTGTGTCTGTTTGCTGTACGAGACATTCTACCAGGAGAGGAAATCACTTACAATTATGGAGACTCAGATTGGCCATGGCGAGTCAAGGTATTATCAATAAAATGCTAAAGAGATTGATCAGTAATTCATGATAATTTTTTACTCTAATTCTGATTAGTTACCATGTGATTGTGGTCTCATATTTCTCAAGACTTTGAATAAAGCATCAGAATCCACTGATAAAACGCCAGCCAGCAGTTTGCGCCTGCATAAATCCGTAAGTCCACTTTAAAACATCTGTATCATTATTCTATATTATTGACTCTCTCAGCATAGAGTTGTGTGTGGAATGATATATAAAGTATAGGACAGCTAGAGGAATGAACATTAACAAGTTTTTTTGTCCTTTACAAATATTCTGATATTTTGATATTCACTGGTTTCTTTTCTGACATCTAGCCCCATTGTGCAGCTTCTGTTTCCTCTCCTGAACTGGACAAGGTAAACAGCAATGGTCCTCATAAGAAGTCAGGCAAAGCAAGAACATCAAGGAATAAAACGGTAACCATCTTAAACATGCAACAACTATCTACTGATGTTTACTGCCAGCTAGTTAAAAATGCAATAAGTGATTTCTGAGAAACACTTAATATTTGAAATCGACACCCAAACAAACACACCCCTCCCTTCATTGCTCCGCCCCCAAAATAATGAACACGCAACACAGTAAACCACTATTAGCTGGTGCTCAGGTGTTCAAATAGAAAATATCTTTATTGCTGGCAAACCATAGAATGGTTTGGTTTTAGTTGATTTGTAGGTGCATATCGACTTCATCAAGCACCCGTGTCATTTGAAATGTATTTATGTACTCACAATTAAAAAAAACAAACAAGAAATTATTTAACGCTGCAGTCCTAGTTTTTCGTCTTTGTCGCCATTTCTGTTCGAAATCTGCAATTGCAGTCATTCGTGGAACTATCAACTTTACATGGGTTGTGCTTTAACACGGCACAGGGAGAATGAATCCAATGTTTTGAGGAGAATGCGCTGCTGTCAATCACATCGCGTCGGTGTGGATACCGTCATTTGCAATGACAGATTATACTTTTTGGAAGTATGAGTCATGACCAACAGAAGAATGTTCACTGGAAAATGACACCTGAACAAGAAACATCCACTTTTGTTCTGACCAACTAAGGGTAAAAAAAGCTTTGCAGTGAATCGCGCTGATGAAAGGTGGGGTATGTGATTTGCAAAACGGCCGGCAGATTTTAAAATTACACAACTCAAATGGCCTTACCTTCTTTCCTTTGACTCCACCCATTCGAAGAACATGGACACGATGGGGAGGGGGTATGGTACGACCGTTTGATTGACACAGTTACTGTCTAATGATTCTAGGTAGTTTTGGAAATGATTGGCTGGAGTTTTCCGAGTCCTGCCCATTCCACAGATGATTAAATTGCTTAATTCTCATTTCAGTGCTTCTAACTCAGTGGCTGTAAGTGGGTTAGGAATAGGATTTCAAGTGATTTTGAAAAAATGGACAAAAAAGACAATTACATACCCCACCTTTAAATCTAACAATCGCTTATCAATTATCATATCACATCAAACCATGCAAACTATACTTTGTTCTCAAATTGTTAATGTTAACAACATCAGCATTGTGTGACTACATTTAAGGCCCTTCAGATATTTATCCTTGTTTTCGTGTGGGCCAGGTGGCCAGTCTCTTTTTTTCTGTAGCCACTCCAAAGTCCAAGTCTTTTGCATTTTACAACGGGTGAATCTCAGTTGTCACTGGTGATTGTCGTTTGAACCTTTCTGGATCTGCCATCAAATTAATACGTTTAATTATATCAATTGCTGTGAGAAATGGATATAAATCTCCACCTCCAACATCCTCACACGCAATATATCCAACAAGCCGAAAATCCTTCTCTATGTGTACAGAAGTGACGTAATGACGCAAAAAATGCTTGAAATTCACGCGGAAATACACCAGTACCACTGGAATTAAAAATATTATTAAAAGCTTACTGTTTTGAATCAAGCTAAGGCAAGCAGATAGGAAATCAGGAAATTAATTATGTAGTGAACTAATCCTTTAACTAGTTATTGGTTCAGTGTTTTAATGTCTGAACCAATGTAACTATTAATGTGACTTTTGTCACAATTTGTATGTAAAGTTTGTATAAATGTTTGGTTAGAGTTTTTTATTTTATTAATGATCTTTGCTTTGAAATGTGCAAAACATGTTTGTTTATTTTTTGATCACCCTTACAGTGTGTTTGTTCTTGTCTTATATGGATGCCACAGTTTTCAATATTGTTAAAGTACATTTTATTCTTGTTTAAGCTAAATTCCTCTTATTACATCTGCAGAAGCAGTTCCAATCAAGACTGTTACAGTCATCCTCAGTCGCATCCACATCTGATGCACCCTCTTCATCGGCACCCTGTGCTTTGTTCACCTCTATAATGGCCTTATCAACCTCATGCCCTCCTGCCCTGTCCTCATCACCGTCAACACCACCTGCGCCACCCACGTCACCTTCAACCTCGCCTGTGCAGCCCTCATCACCTTCTCATGCGCAGCCCTCATCATCCTCGCCTGCGCAGCCTTCATCACCTTCTCATGTGCAGCCCTCATCATCCTCATCCTCGCCTGCGCAGCCCTCATCACCTTCTCATGTGCAGCCCTCATCACCTTCTCATGTGCAGCCCTCATCATCCTCATCCTCGCCTGCGCAGCCCTCATCACCTTCTCATGTGCAGCCCTCATCATCCTCATCCTCGCCTGCGCAGCCTTCATCACCTTCTCATGTGCAGCCCTCATCGCCTTCTCATGTGCAGCCCTCATCATCCTCATCCTCGCCTGCACAGCCCTCATCACCTTCTCATGTGCAGTCCTCATCATCCTCATCCTCGCCTGCGCAGCCCTCATCACCTTCTCATGTGCAGCCCTCATCATCCTCATCTTCTCCTGCTCCACCCTTATCTTCACCCTGTGCTGCATCAACACCTGTGGTTCACTCATCACAGGCGTCTGAGACCCTCTCATTAAGGAAGGTGGGTAGATTCATTTTTGGACTGGTAAATCTTACAATAAATTATATGAAATAAAATATTATTTATATTTGTTTGTATTTCCCCTCTTCCAGATATCCTCTTTAAGGCCATCAAGAAAAAGACAGGTATGTCACTTGCCATGTGATCATTTATACGCTCAATATTTTTTGCATAATTATGGCTTTGCTTGCCAGTATCGGCAAATGATGAAACGTAATGTTACATGATCCACTGCCATACCCACTATGCCCAAATACTACCTGTTCTATTAGATTCTGCCAGTGGTGTACTCGTGTGATCACTAAAATATATAATTGAAAAAAAAAAAAAACATTTTGTACTATTTGAGTAAGTGTTAAATTCTCTCATTCAGTATTCAGGAAGTGCCGTCTGTGATACAGACTACAGCGATGTCACAGACTACAGCGATGTTGACTATATACCAAAAATCAGCTCAGATGATTCGGATGGTAGTTCTTCTGGACATGACATGGTCAAAAGTGCTTTGATACATCCAACATCTCCCAAAGAGGCAGGTAGTTTATCTGATCAATGTATGACCGCACCATCACCTAAAAAGATGAAATGCCAATCTAAAGAGACAAACACCTCGTCTGGTGATAAGACTTTTATTCAGTCAATGCCATCACCTAAGCAGGAACGCAAGACGTACAACAAAAAGCAGTATTGCCTTTATTGCTCTAAGCCATATTCAAAAATGGCCAGACACCTTGAATTTGTCCATCGCAACGAAGTGGGGGTTGTAAAGGCAGTAGCATTTCCAAAACATTCCAAAGAAAGACGAGTCCAGTTAAACCTCCTTAGAAAAAGGGGCAACTTTGCCCACAACACCGATGTGGTGAGACAAGGACATGGTGAGATGATTGCCTGCTACCGTCCAAAAAATAGTCAAAGAGCCAATGAATTTATTCACTGCATTTACTGCCAAGGGCTTTATAACAAGCGTAGCCTTTGGAAACATATCAAAAACTGTCCCCTGAAACCAAAAAATGAGGATGCCCAGGGCAGGAAAAGAGTTCGATCCCTGTGTGCTCTAAACACACCAGTGGGCTTAGAAGTGAGCAAAGGATTCAAGAAAGTACTCTCCTTTATGAACTATGATGAAGTTTCGCGTGTAGTTCATACTGACAGATGCATCATGCAGCTGGGGGAGCACATGTTCAACAGGATGGGGTCTGATGTGACCAAACATGACTACATCAGACAGAAGATGAGAGAAGTAGGCAGACTTCTTCTTGAAGCAAGGAAGATTACCCCACTGAGAACAATGGTAGACTTCATCATACCAACTAACTTCAAACATGTCATAGCAGCTGTTAAAGTTGTATCTGGCTATGATGAAGAGAAAAACTCCTACCGCATTCCTTCTTTAGCTCTCAAACTTGGGCATTCTTTAAACAAGATATCTAGCATTGTTGAGAGCAATGCCATGATGTATGGAGATCATGAGCGTGCTGAGTGTGCCCGAGACTTCAGGAAAATACACCAGGCAAGGTGGAATGAGTACATTTCTGCTGGTGCTATAACTACATTGAAAGAAGCCAAGTGGAACACACCACAGATCATTCCTTTCACTCAGGATGTCAAAGTCCTGCACACACATCTTGAAAAGAAACACAATGAGCTCCTAAGTAAGCTCAGATCTTGCCCTTCTGCTGACAGCTACGCTGCTCTAGCCAAGGTCACGCTGTCCCAGGTCATCCTGTTCAACCGAAGGAGAGAAGGTGAGGTATCCCGGATGCTTTTGTCAGCTTTTAAAAGCAGGGATTCTTCTGAGCTACACGAAGACATTGCCATCTGTCTGTCTGAGTTTGAGAGGAAGCTGTGTCTGCACTTCTCAAGAGTTGAGATCCGTGGTAAACGAGGGAGAAAGGTTCCTGTGCTCCTCAAGCCTTCCATGGTTTCTGCCATGGAGCTGCTTGTTGAAACGCGTGAGCTTTGTGGTGTTCCAGCAGAGAATCCCTTTATGTTTGCTAGATGTGGAGCAATGTCTGCCTACAGAGGAGGAGAGTGCATCAACAAAGCTGCTTGCGAATGTGGCATAAAGAACCCTGATGCACTGTCATCAACTAGGCTTAGGAAACACATAGCAACCATGTCTAAAATTCTTAACCTTAATGAGAATGAAGCAGACCAACTGGCTGATTTCCTTGGTCACGATATCCGAATCCACAGACAGTATTATCGGTTACCAGAGGGAACACTGCAGCTGGCAAAAATGAGTAAAGTCCTAATGGCCATGGAGAAAGGAACACTGTCTGACTACAAAGGAAAGAAACTTGATGACATTGAAATTGACCCAAATGGTATGAGTATACATGCTCTGTGTGTATCTGTGCTGTACATATTTACAAAACAATGTATATATTAATGTCACAGATACTAGGTATAAGCAATAAAGTGTTCATTTTTCGTTAATTAATTATTAAGAGCAACTTGAGGCCCAAGGTGATTCCATGTCAAGTGATGAGGAGGATTCCAGTGACCTATCTCAGACGACAGCACCAGCACCAGTACAGACTGATCAACCTGTTCAATCTGATCAAGCTGTTTCACAGGAGGATCAAGGTAAGAAAAATCTCTACATTGCACAAACAATCAGTAATCAAATAAAACAGTAATCAAATAAACATGAATTAGCTCCATGCAGCAATATCCAGACAAATTAAAAAAAAAAATGCATTAGGACACAGTCTTGATTTGCTCTTTACTCACCAATTTAGTTGTAATGAGAATGTGTAATGAGAATTTACTTTTTAATTATTTCATAGGTTCTTCAAATGCTCCAAAAAAGAAATGGGAGGACAGTGAGGTAAAAGCAGTAGAGAGACACATGATGAGTTTCATCAAGACATGCAAAGTTCCTGGTAAGCAAGACTGTGAAAGATGCATTCATGCAGAGCCAGAAGCTTTGAAGCAGCGAACATGGACTGGTGTGAAAAATTATGTGCGGAACAGGATCACGACTCTTAAAAGAAAGGGTGGTTTGTAGGAAGGCACAAACACTTCAGCACTTTGCACATTATGCTCTTTTTGTAGGAAATGGAGCTAAATTAAAAGAAATGAGGATAAAGGTGTAGAAATATTTTGTGGATGGAATGAAACAGAATATAAAGTGAAAAGTTAGAGTATAAGAAGGTTAATGAAGAAGTAGAGGATAGTAAGAGTCAATTTTCTTTGTTCAGTTACAATATAGTTGGATGAAATGTCATGTTAAACTTTTTGATATTTCTGTCATAGAGGGAGGAGAGAATGTAAAGATGATAAAAAAGGGAAGAGTGAATAGCTGTGCTGGACATGGGCTATGGCTGGATGTAACCGATTGGTGAGAGTTAATGTGTGCAGACGAGAGAAGCTGAAAACTGAGATGTGATGTCAGACACTTTCTGCTTCCCGTAGTGATGCAGAGCCAGAAGCTTTGAAGCAGGGAACATGGACTGGTGTGAAAAATTATGTGCGGAACAGGATCACGACTCCTAAAAGAAAGGGTGGTTTGTAGGGAGGCACAAACACTTCAACACTTTGCACATTATGCTCTTTTCGTAAGAAATGGAGCTAAATTAAAAGAAATTAAGATAAAGGTGTAGACATTAAAATTAAGAGACGCTCGCGCTGTTTGCATACTTTACCACAGCTGAAGTAGAAAAAATGCATTATTTTCCAAATACACAGATATTTCGGAGACATTTTCATTCAATACATGCACTGCTTGATACAGTGTCTGTTTGTACAAGAATAAAGTTCAACATAAGCCTAAATACCAACGTAAAGAGGGAAGAGAGAATGTAAAGGGGGACGTTAAAGGACGTAAAGTAGAAGAGCATGTAAAGGGGACGTAAAGAGGGAGGAGAGAATGTAAAGGGGACGTAAAGAGGGAGGAGAGAATGTAAAGGGGACGTAAAGTGGGAGGAGAGAATGTAAAGGGGACGTAAAGTGGGAGGAGAGAATGTAAAGGGGACGTAAAGAGGTAGGAGAGAATGTAAAGGGGACGTAAAGAGGTAGGAGAGAATGTAAAGGGGACGTAAAGAGGTAGGAGAGAATGTAAAGGGGACGTAAAGTGGGAGGAGAGAATGTAAAGGGGACGTAAAGTGGGAGGAGAGAATGTAAAGGGGACGTAAAGAGGTAGGAGAGAATGTAAAGGGGACGTAAAGAGGTAGGAGAGAATGTAAAGGGGACGTAAAGTGGGAGGAGAGAATGTAAAGGGGACGTAAAGAGGTAGGAGAGAATGTAAAGGGGACGTAAAGAGGTAGGAGAGAATGTAAAGGGGACGTAAAGAGGTAGGAGAGAATGTAAAGGGGACGTAAAGTGGGAGGAGAGAATGTAAAGGGGACGTAAAGAGGGAGGAGAGAATGTAAAGGGGACGTAAAGTGGGAGGAGAGAATGTAAAGGGGACGTAAAGAGGTAGGAGAGAATGTAAAGGGGACGTAAAGTGGGAGGAGAGAATGTAAAGGGGACGTAAAGAGGGAGGAGAGAATGTAAAGGGGACGTAAAGAGGGAGGAGAGAATGTAAAGGGGACGTAAAGAGGTAGGAGAGAATGTAAAGGGGACGTAAAGAGGGAGGAGAGAATGTAAAGGGGACGTAAAGAGGTAGGAGAGAATGTAAAGGGGACGTAAAGTGGGAGGAGAGAATGTAACGGGGACGTAATGAGGGAGGAGAGAATGTAAAGGACGTAAAGTAGGAGAGCATGTAAAGGGGACGTAAAGAGGGAGGGGAGAATGTAAAGGGGACGTAAAGAGGGAGGAGAGAATGTAAAGGGGACGTAAAGTGGGAGGAGAGAATGTAACGGGGACGTAAAGAGGGAGGAGAGAATGTAAAGGGGACGTAAAGAGGGAGGAGAGAATGTAAAGGGGACGTAAAGAGGGAGGGGAGAATGTAAAGGGGACGTAAAGAGGGAGGGGAGAATGTAAAGGGGATGTAAAGAGGGAGGGGAGAATTTAAAGGAGACGAAAGAGGGAGGGGAGAATGCAAAGGGAACGTAAAGAGGGAGGAGAGCATGTAAAGGGAACGTAAAGAGGGAGGAGAGCATGTAAAGGGAACGTAAAGAGGGAGGAGAGAATGTAAAGGGGACGTAAAGAGGGAGGAGAGCATGTAAAGAGGGAGGAGAGAATGTAAAGGGGACGTAAAGAGGGAGGAGAGCATGTAAAGAGGGAGGAGAGAATGTAAAGGGGACGTAAAGAGGGAGGAGAGCATGTAAAGAGGGAGGAGAGCATGTAAAGGGTACGTAAAGAGGGAGGAGGGACAGCGACGCCCTTGCTGTGCCATAAGGCAACAGAGTACAACTAGAGTGATTGGAGAGCAGGAGGACTCAGATAGAGCAGATTCTCTAGAGCGACTCACGAGCTCTGATGATGACACAGCTAATCCACGATTGGCAGAGTACACCGCTTGACAACGATCACGTGTGTTTCATGTCTCTTCTCACACCTTCAGTTCCACTAAGGATCACATCTGTTCTTTATAACAGTAAAAGCTCTTTTCACATAGTTGCGATAAATGTTTATCAAAATAAAACAAATAAAACAATGTAGACCCCACTTCACTGGTATTTAGGCTTATTTTGAACTTTATTCTTGTACAAACAGTAGTGCATGTATTGAATGAAAATGTCTCTGAAATATCTGTATTTGGAAAATAATGCGTTTATTCCACTTCAACTGTAGTAAAGTATGCAAACTTAGCCTGAGCATCACTACAGGAAGCAGAAAGTGTCTGACATCACATCTCAGTTTTCAGCTTCTATCATCTGCACACGGCAACTCTCACCAATCGGTTACATCCAGCCACAGCCCATGTCCAGCACAGCTAATATAAGGGAGGAATAGAGGCAGTAAATGTAAAGAGGATAAAGAGAGGGAGGAGTAAAGCGGGTAAAAAGAGGGAGGAGTAGAGTTAAATAGGATAGAGAGAGAGAGGAGTGAAGAGGGAGGAGTAGAGTTAAAGAGGATAGAGAGGGAGGAGTAAAGAGGGTAAAAAGAGGGAGGAGTAGAGTTAAAGAGGGAGGAAGTAAAGGAGGAAGTAGAGAGATTTTGAAGAAGGGTGGATGGAGGAAGTACAGAGGATAGTTGGGCACTGAGAATCATTCCCACCTCCAAGTTAATTGATTTTTCATTGTTGTTCTTTAAAAAAAAAAAATTTTTTTGAAGTTCTGTCATTAACTGCAATGTGCACTTTCAACACAATGTGTCCAAGACTGTTAATATTAAAGAGTCATTTAATCGGAGTGTGTGTGTCACTCGAGTCCCCAAAGAGTCATTTAATCGGAGTGTGTGTGTCACTCGAGTCCCCAAAGAGTCATTTAATCGGAGTGTGTGTGTCACTCGAGTCCCCAAAGAGTCATTTAATCGGAGTGTGTGTGTCACTCGAGTCCCCAAAGAGTCATTTAATCGGAGTGTGTGTGTCACTCGAGTCCCCAAAGGGTCATTTAATCGGAGTGTGTGTCACCTGAGTCCCCAATGAGTCGTTCAATTGGAGTGTGTGTGTCACTAGAGTCCCCAAAGGGTCATTTAATCGGAGTGTGTGTGTGTCACTCGAGTCCCCAAAGGGTCATTTAATCGGAGTGTGTGTGTCACTCGAGTCCCCAAAGGGTCATTTAATCGGAGTGTGTGTGTGTCACTA